>NW_028225682.1:0-212228 GCF_052327205.1 Somniosus microcephalus | reverse complement strand
TTTTGAATCCAACTTGATACTTTGCCCTGGATCCCATGGGCTTTTAACGTCATGACCAGTCTGCCATGTGGAACCTTATCAAAAGCTTTGCTAAAGTCCATATACACTATATCAAACGCACTACCCTCATCTACCCTCCTTGTTACCTCCTCAAAAAATTCAATCAAGTTTGTCAGACACGACCTTCCTTAACAAATCCATGCTGACTATCCTTGTCTTTCTAAATGAAGATTTATCCTGTCCTTCAGAATTTTTTTCCAATAATTTTCCCACCACCGATGTTAGGCTGATTGGCCTGTAATTACTCGGTCAATCCTTTTCTCCCTTTTTAAACAAGGGTACCACATTAGCAGTCCTCCGGCACCACACCTGAAGCCAGAGAGGATTGAAAAATGATGGTCAGGGCCTCTGCTATTTCTGTTTTGCTTCGCTTAACAGCCTGGGATACATTTCATCCGGGCCTGGGGATTTATCCACTTTTAAAGCTGCTAAACCCCTTAATACTTCCTCTCTCACTATGTTTATTTCATCTAATATTTCACACTCCTTCCCCCCCCCCCCGATAGCAATGTCTGCTTCATCCCTCTCCTTGTGAAAACAGACGTAAAGTATTCATTAAGAACCCTACCGACGTCTCCCGCCTCCACACACAGATTACCCTCATGATCTCTAATAGGCCCTAATGAAGTGGGGCAAGTGGAGCATGTTTCAGTGGGAGAGCATTTGGGAAACCACGATCACAATATCATTAGGTTTAGTTATAGAAAAGAACAAGGAAAAATCAAATGTGAAGATATTCAACTGGAGAGGAGGGCTAATTTCAGTGAGTTGAAAAGGGATCTGGCCCAGGTGATTTGGAATCAGATTTGCAGGTAAAACAGTAAATGAGCAATGGAAGGACTACAAAGAGGAGACAGTTTGGGTACAGACAAGATGTATTTCTACAAGGCAGGAAAGGAAGGGCTTCCAAAGCTACTGCTCTCTGGATGACTAAAGCTATAGAGATTAAAATGAAACAGAAAAAGGAAGCTTATGAAAATGTCAGGTTCATAATACAGTAGAGAACGAAGCTGAATACAAAAAGTACAGAGGAGAACTGAAAAAGGAAATATGAGCAGCAAAAAGAGTGCATAAGAATGGATTAGTGGGTAACATAAAAGGGAACCAAAAATCTTTTATAAATAGTAAAAGGGTAGTCAAACGAAGGAAGTGGCCAAAAAGGAGATAATCTTATAGAGGCATGGCTGAATACTAAATGAGTACTTTGCATCTGTCTTCACTAAAGAAGAGGATGCTGCCAATGTTACAGTAAAGGAGGAGGTAATAGACAAATTGGATAGGATAAAATTAGATAAAGAGGAGGTACTTAAAAGGTTGGCAGTGCTCAAAGTAGAAAAGTCATCTAGGACAGGATTCATCCTAGGTTACTGAGCAAAGTAAGGGTGGAAATTGAGGAGGGTCTGGCACAATCTTCCAATCCTCCTTTGATATGGGGATGGTACCAGAGGACTGGAGGATTGCAAATGTAACATCCCTGTTCAAAAAAGGAGGGAGGGATAAACATGGCAACTGCAGGCCAGTCAGTGTTGGGGAAAGTTTGAGACAATAATCAGGGACAAAATTAATTGGCACTTGGAAAGGCATCGGCTAATAAATGAAAATCAGCACGGATTTGTTAAAGGCAAATCATGTTTGACTAATTTGTGCGGTTGATGTGTATATGGATTTTCAAAAGGCATTTGACAAAGTATCACATAATAGACCTGTTAGCAAAATTAAAGCCCATGGAATGAAAGGGACAGTGGCAGCATGGATACAGATGTTTGCTTTACAGATTGAAGGGAAGTATACAGTGGTGTCCCCCAGGAGTCAGTGTTGTGACCACTGCTCTTTTTGATATATATTAATGACCTGGATTTGGGCATACAGAGCATAATTTCAAAGTTTGCCAATGACACGAAACTCGGAAATGTAGTAAACATTGAGAAGGATAGTAACAGACTTCAGAAGGACATAGACAGACTGGTGAAATGGACAGACACATGTCAGATGAAATTTAACGCAGAGAAGTGTGAAGTGATTAAGGTAGGTAGAATGAGGAGATGCAATATAAACTAAATGGAACAATTTTAAAGGGGTGCAGGAACAGAGAGAACTGGGGGTGTACACTCGTAAGTTTTTGAAGGTGGCAGGACAAGTTGAGAAGGCTGTTAAAAAAGCATACGGGACCCTTGGCTTTATAAATAGAGGCATAAAGTACAAAAGCAAGGGAGTTAAGCTAAACCTTTATAAAGCACCGGTTGGGCCCCAGCTGGAGTAGTGTGGCCAATCTTGGGCACCACACTTTAGGAAGGATATCCAGGCCTTAGAGAGGGTGCAGAGGAGATTTACTAGAATGGTACCAGGGATGAAAGACTTCAGTTACGTGCAGAGACGAGAGAAACTGGAGTTGTTCTCCTTAAAGCAGCAGAAGTTAAGGGGAGATTTGATAGAGGTGTTCAAAATCTTGAAGGGTTCTGATAGAGTAAATAAGGGGAAACTGTTTCCAGTGGCAGAAGGGTCGGTAACCAGAGAACACAGATTTAAGGTGATTGGCAAAAGAACCAGAGGTGACATGAGGGGAAAAAAATTACGCAGTGATTTGTTATGATCTGGAATGCACTGCCTGAAAAAGTGGTGGAAGCAGATTCTGTAATCACTTTCAAAGGGGAATTGGATAAATACTTAAAGGAAACATTTTCAGGGCTATGGGGAATGAGCAAGGGAGTGTGACTAATTGGATAGCTCTTTCAAAGAACCATCACAGGCACGATGGCCCGAATGGCCTCCTTCTGTGCTGTATCAATCTATTATTATGATTATATATGGGTAAAGCATTAAAATCTGTGATTTAAAAAAAGTTTATTTTAAGTACATTTCACAAAATTTATTTACCCCACCCCTCCTCCTCCCCACCTGTTCCTCACTGCTTTCCTCTCCTCCCCTGCCCTTCTTTGTCCTCCCCCATCTTGGCGTCAGCACAGGTGCGATGGGCTGAATGGTCTCCTTTTGTGCTGTAATTTTTATGACTAATAAAAGTCAGTTTTGTACATTTAGATTCTATGGACACTGGCAGTAGGGCAGCCATCACCGACCCTCTCCACATCTCCCTCCAGAATGTCGTTCACTTGCGAACAAGGCCCTTGCCATCCATGAGCTTATCATGGATGATTGCATCAACATCATCGCCTTGACGGAAACTTGGTTGAGGGTTGATGACACCTGACCCTTAAAAGGAAGCCTCCCCACCTGGCTATACCTTCCACCACTTGCCCCGCTCAGACCACCGTCATGGCGGTGTGGCTCTCATCACCAAATCACACCTTGGTCTGCCCCCCTACTCCTCTGGCAGTTTCTCCTCCTTTGAGCATCTCACCTTAATCCACCCCTCTCACCGCTCATTTAAAATTCTTGTTCTCTACCACCCATCCAAGTACCATAAAGTTTTATTACTGAGATATCTTCACTGTTCTCCTCCCTCAGGCTCTGCACCGAACGACTTCTCATCCTCAGTGATTTCAACCTCCATCTCAAGTCATCATGCTTCTCTCCTCTGAGTTCACTAGCCTCCTATCCTCCCTTAATCTCTCCCTCCACGTAAACTCCCCAACTCATATTCACGGCCACCCCCTCGACTTTGCCATCTCTCGTGGCCTCGCTACGCCCATCGTGTCAATTGCAGATAAGGCCATCTCTGACCATTTCCTCATATCCCTCTCCACCCACATCCCCCTTCCACCCAACCCCAACCCTACTTCCTTCTGTGTCCGCCCCTGGAATAAACTCTTTCCCAACTCTCTTACAACTGCACTTATAAAATCCCAACTGTCCAGCATCTGGCTCTCCATTCACCATGACATTTCTGCAGCTACCGATCTACTCAGCCACATCCTCACCACCACCTTTGATGCCCTAGTCCCTACTAAAACAATTACCCTCTCTCACCCTGGCTATTCCCCCTAGTACGGCTCTCATCTTCGCTCCCTTAAATCCAAGGGACGCAGACTTGAACGGATGTGGTGGACAACTGGTTTAGTCATTCACCGCCAGATCTGGCTGCACCACTTAAAGCATTATCGGGTCCTGCTCTCGTCTGCCAAAATTGCTCACTATTCCAGAATCATTCTGGAATGCAAAGATAAACCCCAGCTTCTATTCTCTATTGCTAACCGTCTTAAACTCCTCTCCCCTGTCTCCTCCACCCTCACCTCCGATAAGAAGTGTGAGGAGCTCATGGACTTCTTTGCCTCTAAGATTGAGACCATCCGTTCAGCTGCCTCTGCCACTTCCCTTCCTTCCCCTAGCCCACCAGGCCAAACTTCCTCTAAAGTTCCCCGCTTCCCTAGCCCTGAACTCACATCTTTCTCCAGTTTCTCTCCAATCTCCCCTCATGACCTCTCTGTGCTCATCTTGTCCATGAGACCCACCTCCTGCACCCTCGACCCTATTCCCACCAAACTGTTAACCACCCAACTTCCTTTTCTGGCTCCCATGTTAGCTGATATTGTTAACGGTTCTCTCTCCTCAGGTACTGTCCCCCTCTCCTCAAAAAAACAACCCTTGATCCCTCCGTCCTTGCAAACTACCGTCCCATCTCCAGCCTCCCTTTCCTCTCCAAAGTCTTTGAACGTGTTGTCGCCTCCCAAATCCGTGCCCATCTTTCCTGCAATTCCATGTTTGAATCCCTCCAATCAGGTTTCCGCCCTTGCCACAGTACCGAAACGGCTCTCATCAAAGTCACAAATGACATCCTTTGTGACTGTGACAAAGGTAAATTATCCCTCTTCATCCTCCTTGACTTGTCTGCAGCCTTTGATATGGTTGACCACTCCATCCTTCTCCAACACCTCTCCTCCGTCGTCCAGCTGGGTGGGACTGCACTCGCCTGGTTCCATTCTTATCTATCTAATCGTAGCCAGAGAATCACCTGCAACAGCTTCTCTTCCCGCTCCTGCATCATTACCTCTGGTGTCCCCGAAGGATCAATCCTTGGCCCCCTCTTATTTCTCATCTATATGTTGCCCCTTAGCAACATCATCCGAAAACACAACATCAGTTTCCACATGTACGCTGACGACACCCAGCTCTACCTAGCTACTACTTCTCTCAACCCCTCCACGGTCTGTAATTTGTCAGATTGCTTGTCCGGCATCCAGTTCTGGTTGAGCAGAAATTTTCTCCAATTAAATATTAGGAAGACCGAAGCCATTGTTTTCGGTCCCCGCCACAAACTCCGTTCCCTAGCCATTGACTCCATCCCTCTCCCTAACATCTGTCTGAGGCTGAACCACACTGTTCGCAACCTTGGTGTCATATTTGACCCTGAAATGAGCTACCGACCACATATCCGCAGTATAACAAAGACCGCCTACTTCCACCTCCGTAACATCGCCCGTCTCCGCCCTTACCTCAGCTCATCTGCTGCTGAAACCCTCATCCATGCCTTTGTTACCTCTAGACTTGACTATTGCAACGCACTCCTAGCTGGCCTCCCACATTCCACCCTATGTAAACTTGAGGTCATCCAAAACTCGGCTGCCCATGTCCTAACTTGCACCAAGTCCCGTTTGCCCATCACCCCTGTGCTCGCTGACCTACACTGGCTCCCGGTTAAGCAGCGCTTCGATTTTGAAATTCTCATCCTTGTTTTCAAGTCCTTCCTTGGCCTCGCCCCTCCCTATCTCTGTAATCTCCTTCAGCCCCCCGAGATATCTGCGCTCCTCTAATTCTGCCCTCTTGAGCATCCCTGATTATAATCGCTCAATCTTTGGTGGCCGTGCCTTCTGTTGCCTAGGCCCTAAGCTCTGGAATTCCCTGCCTAAATCTCTCTACCTCCCTTTCCTCCTTTAAGATGCTCCTTAAAACCTACCTCTTTGATCAAGCTTTTGGTCACCTGCCCTAATTTATCCTTATGTGGCTCAGTATCAAATGTTTTGTCTTACAATGCTCCTGTGCAGCGCTTTGGGACTTTTTACTATGTTAAAAGCGCTATATAAATACAAGTTGTTGTTGTACTACCATCATAATTGCTTTTAGCTGTTATCAAAGCTTAGAAAATGCGGCAGACTTTTGAAGCATCACTGTAACCGTCAGATTGACTGACTAATATTTTTAATGAATTCTACCTTAAATTGTGAGTCTGGAAGTATAATTGGCTATGATAAATGTGTTATATGCTGTTCACAATGGGAAACCGCATTGAACTTCCCAGAAATGTTACATTTCTTTTCTATACCCACAACCACTTTTGTGCCTAGGTGCTCGAGGGTGGTGACTCATAATGAGATACAGGACCACTGTTGCTTCACTGAAGTGGGACACAATACCTATCATACTTCACCAAAGTGGTCTGTCTTCTCGTATAAATGTAGATAATATCAGCAGGCTAATTGGTCAGGGACTGAACTTTGGGTCTTGCTTCAGGATGGGGGCGAAGGATAACTCCTCTGTGTGCTTTGAGTAGTGAAATTGTAAATGTGTTTATACTGAACACATTTATTTTTGTTCTAAATATAGTACACAGAGGTCTTTATGTCTCAGAATTATTTTGACTGTGATTTTATATGCTACTTTATTATATTGACTGTGATTTTATATGCTACTTTATTATATTGGTATATTATGCATTTACACATGGTTAACTCTATTTTTTGATACAGTATCCCAAGACTGCAAAGATTATTGAGCTGCTACAACCCAAAAGAGCCAGTTTTCCTTGGAGAGCGTTACGGATATGGACTGGGCACTGGCGGATACAGCTACATTACAGGAGGAGGAGGGTAAGTTATTTAAACAAGAGTATGTGAGGACACCACTGAAGCAACTCAAATGGAACCTTGTTGGCCTGGACATGGATTACCCGGGCACCCCTTATTTAACTATACTTGTCTATCCAGAATCTGAATCAAGGTAGACAGTTTTTTATTTTGCCATTTGGCAGTACTTTGAGATTATTTTCTCTCTGGCGAAGTAGAACATCCCTTTTCTTCAATGATTACAATTTCTATTGAAGGGTGGATTCAAAACCATCCACAACCACAATTGGTTCAATAGGTCAGCCTCTTCTCCCCAATTTATGGAAACCTTTCAAATGTCCCATCAGGTGTTCATTTTAACATTTCTTAGCAAGTCTGACATTGCCCTAGAATGTGTAGTTTTTGCTGGTATTCAGTCAAAGTGGCTCAGTTGTAACACCTTTGCCTCTGAGTCAGAAGGTTGTGAATTCAAGCTCCACTCCAGAGACTTGAGCACAACATCTAGACTGATACTCCAGTGCAGAACTGAGGGAGCACTGCACTGTTGGAGGTGCCGTCTTTCAGATGAGATGTTAAACCGAGGCTCTGTCTGCTCTCTCAAGTGGACGTAAAAGATCCTATGGCACTATTTCGAAGAAGAGCAGGGGAGTTAGCCCGGTGTCCTAGCCAATATTTATCCCTCCATCAATATCTAAAACAGTTTGTCTGGTCATTATCACATTGCTGTTTGTGGGAACTTGCTGTGCACAAATTGGCTGCCACGTTTCCTACATTACAACAGTGACTACACTTCAAAAGTACTTAATTGGCTGTAAAGCGCTTTGGGACATCCAGTGGTCGTGAAAGGCGCTATATAAATGCAAGTCTTTTCTTTCTAAGACCTATCTCTAGTATCCCAACAAGCAGACCTCTCGGGGACATAATGTTGGGCCCACCTTAATCTATTTAACAAGTACCTATACATTATCAATGCCACCAGATGCTGCAGATATGTAATTCTAAGCTGTATTTATTAACCTTACCAAACACTCCAAGTTCCTCCCCTCCCATGTTTATAATAGGAAAGGGCTGTGGGAAGTATTAACCATAACCCTCTTTTCAGCATTATTGATATGAACAGCCCATTTGCCATTAAAGATTACAGCCCCGATTTTAACCCCCCCCCCCCCCCCGGCGCTTCAAACAAGAACAGAGTGAGCAGAGGATTAAAATATCAGAAGCATGGCACTCACAGGAGTCAAGCTGCACACATGCCCACGCCATTTTAAGAGGCACATTTCTGGCAGCATGTGAGGTTTTTGTCCCAGGCAGATGAAGGTATCATTAACATTACAAAGACGGAGTGAGATGGCACCATTCAGACCCCGAATGCATTTTAACCAGCAGCAGCGAGGTTGGCAGCTGGTGCCGGCCTTGCCAGGTAAAATGGGCAGCGAACAATTTTGTACTTAAAGGGCTGCTAAGTGTTTGTGCAAAACTAGGTATGGGCAATAAATTCCCGGCCTTGCCAGCGACGCCCATACCCCTAGAATGAATAATTAAAATAAAGCCTTCCTGCTCACCGCCGCTCCTGTTCCCGCCCCCTGCCCCCCCCCCCCCCCCCCCCGGCCCAGAGATCCCCAACCTCCAGGCTCCGAACCCGCAGGCCACTGCCAGCTGACACGACCCCTGCCAGGCTATCATTCGCCCCCAGCCACTGATCGCTCCCCACCTTTCCCAAGGCCAGCGATTCCCCCTCTGAGACCCCTCTCACCCGAGCGAGATCCCCCCACCCCACACAAGGCCATTACTTACTTGTGGGCCACTGCTAACGCTGATCTTCCACCACTTACTTTCTTGGGCTCCTCCCACAGCATCGTTCCTATGTAAATGAGGACCAAGGATTACTATCTGGGGCTCTTCAAACCTCACCATTCCTGCGCAGAGTAAGTAGTTCAAAGATGGGTGTGCCCAAATTTCTAGGCCTGTGTCCTCTAATAATGTGGCGGGAGACTTCAGACAGGTTGTTGATGAGTCAAGTTCCTCTAGTTGTTGGCATTGAATTTTTCTCTTGTTCAACAGTTTCAAAGGTGTGGAGATGCCGGTGTTGGACTGGGGTGGACAAATGTAAGAAATCACACAACACCAGGTTATAGTCCAACAGCTTTATTTGAAATCACAAGCTTTCAGAGCGCTGCTCCTTCATCAGGTGAAGTGGAGAGATGCATAAAAACACAGCTTATATAGTCAGAGAATAATGTCAGATGTTTACAGGTAATCTTTCTAACTGCCATTTATCACACATCGGCAGAGAGATAATCACAGCAATCAAAGGTGTAAACGGTGTCCAAACAGGTCAGTCAGGAAAACATTACATCAAAGAACAATGAGGTGGGGTCACAAGGGGTCAAATGTTGCAGATGCTGGGGTCTGTATGAAAAACAAAAAAACAGACACCACCCGATGAGGACACCACCCACCAGGTACATACTCATGTGACTCGGCCAACGTTGTCTACCTCATACGCTGCAGGAAAGGATGCCCCGGAGCATGGTACATCGGCGAGACCATGCAGACACTGCGACAACGGATGAACGGACACCGCGCAACAATTGCCAGGCAGGAGTGTTCCCTCCCAGTCGGGGAACACTTCAGCAGTCAAGGACATTCAGCCTCCGATCTTGGGTAAGCATTCTCCAAGGCGGCCTTCAAGACACACGACAACGCAAAATCGTCGCGCAGAAACTGATAGCCAAGTTCCGCACCCATGAGGACGGCCTCAACTGGGATCTTGGGTTCATGTCACGCTACATGTAACCCCACCTGACGTAGGGTCATCCAGACTCAAGTCGTCGTTGGCTTGTTCTCTCCACACAGATGCGGCCGGACCTGCTGTGATTTCCAGCAAAAAAAATGTTTTTTGTCTTTTTTTGTTTTTCATACAGACCCCAGCATCTGCAACATTTGACCCCTTGTGACCCCACCTCATTGTTCTTTGATGTAATGTTTTCCTGACTGACCTGTTTGGACACCATTTACACCTTTGATTGCTGTGATTATCTCTCTGCCGAGGTGTGATAAATGGCAGTTAGAAAGATTACCTGTAAACACCTGACATTATTCTCTGACTATATAAGCTGTGTTTTTATGCATCTCTCCACTTCACCTGACGAAGGAGCAGCGCTCCGATAGCTTGTGATTTCAAATAAAGCTGTTGGACTATAACCTGGTGTTGTGTGATTTCTTACAACAGTTTCAAAAGTCATCGTATCCAATTAAGTTTTCTTCTCCTTTGTGCCCATATTTTTGCGCCTTGTGCTCATTATCAAATTCAGTCTTTTTGGAACCATTGCATTCGCATCATAGAATAATGTTCACACATCTTGCGATCTCCAACTAATTCATTATGTACTGAAGGCTTGCAGCCAAGTTGCAGAACCCTGCAATGCCTATACATGCCAACCTAGAAAACTAGCAAAAGCTGAACCAGACCCCAAAAAGCTGAGAACTCAAGAGTGGCACTGACATGGAAACAAGTACTTTCACAGGCTTTCTAAAGGCATACACCAGGGGGGAGAAATTGGGTACCTTAGTGCCTCCCGTTAGTGCCTCCAGGGGCGCTAACAGGGCGATACCAGCTTTGTGACCGGGCGCGGCAATAGTACTGACACCCACAAAATTGAAGCGGAGGTTTGTAGCGGTGGTAACCACTAGCGCCACGCTCTCCTGCAGCCGAAGATCGTGACGTCATCCGGGTGTGCAGCGCCCTGGCTTTGAAATTCACTCTCGCCCCCTGCCTGAGTGCCTGTCGTTAGCAACAACTGGCAGAGGAGGCGGAATGCAGTCGGATGAGCACTGGAGGAGCGCTTTATAAAGGTGTCAACTTCAGGTATTTTTTTAGTCGACAAAGAATGCTGCCTTGTCAGTTTGACAAAAGCAAACCGGCGATTTGAGCGTTCTCAACTTGAGGGAGTATTCTGCCTGAGAAAAATTTATCACTTTCATTTGGCTTACATTTGATAGTGCAACATTTCCATCATTTAATGGGGGCTGTACTGGCTCTGGACCTCGCCCTCCTGCATCACTGTCGGAGGCAGAGAAAAAGATTGCAAAATGTGGCCAGAGAGAGGAGGGCCAACAGGGCTCTCAACAGGAGGCCTTACCCTCCCAGGGTATTCCAGCAGCATTTCTCCTACATCAATCTCGCTGAGGAACAGTGTCTTAGAAGGCTCTGCTTCACCAAGGATGTGGTCACAGAGCTCTGCCACCTCCTACAGCCACCTCCTCGAGCCTCACATCAGGAGCACCACGTCTCTCAATGGCAGTCAAGGTCACCGTCGCCCTCAATTTCTTCGCCAGCGGATCCTTCAAGTGTGCAGCAGGAGACATATCTAACATATCACAGTTCACCGTCCATTGCTGCATCCGCGAGGTCACATATGCTCCCTACAGAAGGAGAAGGGACTACATTTCTTTCCCCATGAGGCGAGAGAAGCAGTGCGAGCGTGCATGTGGCTTTGCCAGGATAACGGGCTTCCCCATGGTGCAGGGCGCCATTGACTGCACCCACATCGCTTTGTGGGCACCTCATAACAATCCTGAGGTATTCCATAACTGCAAAGGCCACTATGTTTCTATAGGGATCAAGGGATATGGGGAGAAAGCAGGGACAGGGTACTGAATTTGGATGATCAGCCATGATCTCATTAAATGGCGGAACAGGCTCGAGGGGCCAAATGGCCTACTCCTGCGCCTATCTTCTATGTTTCTATGTACCAATCACTTAATATGCAGTTAGTGTGCGACCACACACAGCTCTTCCTCACCGTCAATGCCTGCTATCCTGGCAGCAGCCACGATGCCTTCATCCTGTGGCACTCTTCCAGCCACCACATCAAGCTAGCAGATAGCCGCTGGGAGACGAGGGCTATCTGCTCTTCACCTGGCTCATGACTCCCCATCTCAACCCCAGCACTCGTGCCCAACACTCATACAATGAAAGCCATGCTGCCACAGGAACATTATTGAGCAGACCATCGGAGTGCTCGAGCAACTGTTCCGCTGCCTTGACCGTTCGGGAGGAGCCCTCCAGTACTCAGCTGAGTGGGTGTCCCTTTCGTCATCATCTGCTGTATGCTGCAAAACTTGGCCATCATGAGGGTGCAGCCATTGCCACCAGGCATAGCCGCAGCACCTCAGGAGCAGGAGGAGGAACAGGAACACGAACATCAGTTACAGAGTAGGCTGCCACTCAGTCGGCCTTGTTGAAGGGCGGTCCGTGACCGCCTCATCAGACTTCGGTGCCAATGAATTGGAGGCCACTTCCCGGTTGCTCAGCACGTTCCCATCATTCCATCAATTTCTCATTCCATACCACACCCCAAAGCTGAAATGAGACACAGCCCCAAATCTGCAACATTCCAATAATAAATGTATCCAAATTCAGCAACCACATATATTCAGCAACAATATTGACTAATCACCTTTGTGCAAACCCTTACTTCTGCTCTTTACAGTGCCTTTCCCTAATCTACTGCTCCTACATAGTGTCCCCCAGTGGCTGCAGCAGGGCTGGTCGAAGGCTGCTGAGTGTCGGTGCCAGAGACTACAGATGGTCTTGCAGGACGCCCTCGATCAGCTCTGGGCCTGGAAGGCCCGGCTGTAAACTGCGCCACCTCAGGCTGGGCGGCGACAGTCTGGGCTGGCCGGATGACAGGCAGCAACAAGTGCAATGGCGGAGTGGCAGTGGTGGGATCAGAAATGCTGTCACCCTGAGAGAGGACAGCAGGTTCCTGCTCCACTGACCCACTGCCACTACCCCGGGGCAGCATCTCAGCATCACTACCAATCTGCTGGAGCACAGATTGCTAGCCTGCTGCGAAACCGTGAGATCCAGTGACGATGGCAGCAGTCAGAGCTTGCGTGGCATCAAGTTGAGACTGCATGAGAGCAGTCTGAGATTCGATGCCACCAACCATTGACTATGACAGCACTAAGACGTTGCGTCGCTTCCGCCTGTGCTGCAATGGAAGCTGCCACATCGCCCATGACGCGCGTCATGAGGTCTGGATCCGCACAGTCTCTCTGGGAGTCCACCATCCTCTGCAGAGTGGAAATGATGGGCTCCATGGTGTGCGCAGAGCTCTGTGCAATGTTGGAGGCGGACTCCTCCATGCTCCTTACCATTGCAGAGAGGCTCTCGGGCACCCTTGCCATTGCACCTATCATCTCGGAGTGCATGGACATCACCCTTCTTGTGAACACCTCCCCACTGAGGTCCTCATCTGAGTCCTATGCAGCAGAACTCGTGCACGAACTCGCCCTCCGGGGTGCTAGCTCCTGAGCTTCCTTTCCCCCTGGCCTTGCTGCAGCCCGCTCGTCCCCGGTGCATCACCCAGTGCAGACTCCTCTACTAAACTTGCCTCTGAAGATCGCGTAGTGCCAGTATCTGAGGTAGTGTCTGCGGGTGAGAGATGCAGTGATGCGGTGCTTTGCTCCTCCTCCTCCTCTTCTCTTTCCTCACTCTCAGTGGGAGGCTCAGGGACAGGCTGGTCATTTGGTTGCTGATTCTCTGAAGCATAAAGGCACAAGTCTTGCGTTAAGGTGAGGGAATGGGGGCAGGAAGTGAGCAAGGAATGCAAACAGTATCAGGAGCTGGAAATTGGGAAAGGCCTGTGGTGTGAGGGGGAAGTAAGATGAGAGAAGGAGAGGGGATGAACATACCGTTGTTGCCCCCAAGGGGGGGTCAACGTTGCTGACGGCCACGCCGCCCACCACCTGCTGCCGAATGAGTCGCAGCACTCGCTCCTCCAGGTCTGAAAGCTGCTGGAGCTGCGCATCACCCCCACCTGTTCTGTGCTACTCCCTCCTATTGTGAGCTATATTGGCCTGCAAGAGAAACAAATGTGTGTGAGTCAGAGTCCAGCTGTGTGTTTGGGAGATATGCCTGCCGTAGTTGAATAGCTGTGATTGTAGGCAAGGTATGAGATGTGGCTGTGAGTTTGAGTAGGTGAAGATGATTGGTGGTTGAGTGGTGGTTTGTGCAGTGTGTACAGACTGAGATTCAGATGCTGGTATTTCGGATCTGTTGAAGCATGTGAGGTCATTGAATTTCTTCTGGCACTGTGTCAGGCTGTGTATGACCACACTACTCGCTGAGACCTCCTGGGCCACTTACCTCCATGTTGCCCTGAATACCTGGGGCAGTGGTCGCCTCCTAGTGTCTGGGAACAGCACTGCCCTCCTTCGCTCCACTCCCGCGACCAATGCCTCCAGTGCCTCATCCATGAAACGACGTGCTCCCTCCCTGGGAGTGGGATCAGCCATCACGATCAGGGGATTGCGTTCCTTGCAGGTCGTCTTCTCAGCCAGCAATGGCTGATAATGAGGATTTGCACAATGAGCACATACCTCCCGTTTAAGAGCTGGAAGGGGCCAGTGTGAAGGATCATTCCCGATTGCATAGCACCTGAAATTCATTATCGCTCTGCTTGTAGCGCCCCTGTAACACCCTGATTAGGTCATTAGCACTTGGTTTAGCGCCCCAGCTCTTTCCAGGAGTGCTAAAAGCCAATTTACGGAAACCTCAGACTCATTAGTGCCTGGCGCTAATTTTTCACGATTTCAAAATTTAGCGCCCCAAACGAGGCGATGCCGAATTTCTCCCCCCATATTCCTTATCTTGTATTAGAGGGAAAAAAAGAAAAGTGCATGAATTTCTGAAAGGGAAACCCAAATGTTGGAAGCACAATCTTATTGGTGTATTTTGAATCTATCCATTAAAAGTGATGAATTCTGGTTAATTTTAAGTACTTTCATAGTTCACAAATAATAAATTTGTAATGTAAAAAAAATGACACTTGGATTTTCAATAGATCAATCCTGATTTACCCAAAAGTTACTTCAACGGTCACTGTCCACTTCACAAAGGCACCCTAATCCCCTCCAGTCCCAGTTCACAAGACATTGAGGTTGATTTTCATGTGGAGCGTACATTGAGCAGGCAGTAGGTAGGGTGATGGCTCTGCCCGCCCGATTATGTTGGCAGGAGGATCGGTCAGTTTTCATGGTCTTATTTAAATACAACAGGCGAGCTGATTTGGAGAGCATGAAATCTGCAGCCCTTACAGAGGCAGGTGCACTTTTCAAATGTGTGAGAGTTATTGGAGAAGCAGGCAGCATGACATTGTTCCCTGCCCCCGATTCTCGTGGAGCAAGTGAGAAACAGGACAGAGATCCTCTTTCTCGTCAATGGGCAATAGGTGCCCTGTAAAATTAGCCAGCAGCAATCGAGAGAGGTGGCTCAGCAGGTCAATGCCAGCAGTGTTATTTTAAGGACCTGGCTGCAGTTCACCAGGACTGCCAAGGTAAGATTCCCCTTCACAACTCTCTATACAACCCTGTACCACCCTACTTAAGCCTCAGCACTATCAATCCTTCCCTTCCCTGCTTCCCATACCTATTCCCGATCACAACAGGGCATTTCACCGCACCACTTCCTGCTTGCACTCATACATTCAACACCACAACTACTTTCCCCTTGGCTACACTTCCTGCTTCTTTCTCTCAACATACACACTATTTTAAGCTGCCTCATAGATCTTCAAAACTCTTCAACAACGCACACATTAACCTACTTCTTTCAGGAGAAATTGGCACACAATCAAAGGGAGACTTCAACAACAGAAGGCAATCCTACACTGTAAACTCTGACACCAATGGATGATGTGACTATCAGCATCATTGGCAGGGAGAGGGCATGCAGCATTGCAGATGATGATGCTGGAGGTTACGTACAGCAGGGTATTTGGACATTTTCCCATTATTTTTTCTTTTCATTTAACCCTCCTGGTGTTACATTCAGCATGACAACCTGGTGCGGCATTGTGCTGCCACTCATCTGTTACTGCTTATCCTTGTCATTATGTTTTAACCCTTGTCCCTGCGCCTTTTTTCAAGGTCCTTCAGACAACTTGAGATCTGCAATCATATAGATGGGAGACACAACCCTCCCAAAGGTGCACCATCACTTGCATTTACCCTTCCAAGCACCTACACAGAAATCAGCATCTCACATGGTACAGATAATGAGTTAGAGGCGTCTGCGCTGGGTGCTTCACCCAGCACAAGTGAGTAGGAACAGGTGCAGGTGGAAAAGACAGCCCAGGAAACGACTCACTGGAAGGGAAGCATGTCCTAGTTCTGCTAAAGAGGATGGAGATGCAGAATTTAGGGGACAGTGTTTAAAAGAAAAATGCTCTCTGTGCACTAGCAATTGCTGAATGTATTAGACTGCATGCCAGGGAGTTACCGCAACATCTCCGAGATTGTGAAGGAGTCCACTACCAACTTGTGTGGGATTCTGGTGCATGGCAGTGACGCAATGAGTGGAGGATGGACAATTGGCACAAGATGAAAGCGTTATGCCAGCTGTTGGAAAGTGGGCACTGACCTGTATGAAGTGTTGCTGGTGCTCACACACCAGTTGCTCATTAATGGAGTGGAAGCCCTTACAATTCATAAAGGCAGTGGTGTCATGTGAAGTAGCTTACAGGATGATGTGAGTGCAGCCAGTGAAGCTATGGACTTGGGGAAAGCCTGTAATCTGTGCATACTCCAGAGCTCTATCCTGCATCTGGATGTTCATGGAGAAAGTGATGAAAGTATTTGCGCAAGCAAACATGGCAACAGTCACCCGCGTAATGCAAGCATGAACTATATAGACTGATGTTACTGATGTCCCCTTTGGCAGCCTGGAAGAAGTCTTATACAAAGAGGTTCAGGGCTGCAATGACCTTGACTGCAACAGGCAATGCTGTGCTAGCTGTGGCAGTTGGTTACAGGTATTGTTGTAGGAAGTGACACAACTCCATCAGAGCTTCCCGAGAGAGTCGCTGGGCTTGAATTTCACAGGGCCGTGGAGGTGGGAATGGAGGTGTGTGGGGTGTTAAAATTGCAAAAAGTGGCGGGTGGGGGCAGGGGGCGGGCCCAACCCCGCCTCCAAGCAATTTTAAATACATCGTGTTTACTGCTCCCGTCTCCGTCCCGCCTCCAAGAGGCGGGATAGGCCCTTAAGGCCCTTAACAAGCACTAAATTGCCTCTATTATCCCATTTTGAAAGGCCTTGGTGATTTTAACCCTTTTCCGACGTAAAGCACGCTTGCTCTGAAACACGACGGTGAAACCTGGCGGGAGCACAATTGGATTGCTGACTATTAGCTGCAGCTCCACCATTAAATAGGATATTTGATCAGCCATCATTTGCAGGTGGCAGGACTTTGTTGTCTCAGGTCTGGGGGAACTTTTAGAAGGCATAGCCACAGCTGTGGAAGTTTGGAGCCTGACACCCATCTCCAGTGTGACCTCCTGGGAAACCCCTCTCGCCACCTTCACTGAGCGCTTCCTCAACTGAGACATATATCAAGTAATCCTAAGCCCTCAATGTGGAAGTCCCATTAGCGAAATGACACACGCCACAACTGCAGCAGTAACCATCAGATTTTTTATTTACAGTAACCATCTGATGGCTTTTTAACATTAAACATCAAATTTCACCCAGGTGACTACCCTTGTACTATTTGTGCAGTATCTTTCTCTTACGCGTGCTCCTATGTGGTGCTTCCCCTGTGGCTTCAGCAGATGTGGCGGCCCCTTGCTCACTTTCTTGCTGCTCCTGTCTCGACACCTTTGGCGGGCGTCCTCTGGGGTTGCGAACCTGTGAAGGCTCGCCAACAGTCTCCTGCGGCTGTGCAGGGGTTGAGACGCCAATCTCAGTTGGGTGGGGCTCTGACCGAGGACTCTGCAGTGGCATGGAAGTGTGAGCGCATGGAGAGGAGCCCCCACTTCCTTGATGTCTGCCACCAACTTCCCTCTCATGGGTCAGGTCCCCCTCAGCGCTTGCAAGTTGCTTGAGAGCACCTTGCTGCACATCAGGGGGGCCATGGGGACCCGTATCTGCACTGGCAGTCCTACTCAGAAGGACTTCCATGAAGGTCTGGTTTCTCTGTTCAATAGATGACCATCGCTCCTCCAGAGATGTCATTCTATTCAGAACACTCGCCATGTTTTCTGCACTCTGGCGACTTATCACCTCCATGGAGGTTGCCATCCTTTCCATGGTGATGCGTTCATGCGCCAATGACTCCACAAAGGCTCTGCTCATGTTCGCAATGGACTCCTCCATTCGCTCCACACTCGCAGCGACCCTGGAGACAAAACCTGCCAGAGACTCCTGCATCTGTTCCTGGAGTTCCATCACCACTGATCTCATGGATGGACCCAGAGGCAGAGGGTCGACATGCAGCTGAGCCGAGCTGGGAGAGTCCTGCGCCCTCCCGACTAGGACTCTCCACTGCTGTCCCTGTCTCCACCACCTGCTCATGCTCACTTGTGAGCTGTGATACACCAGGTGACAACACTACTCTATTTCGCGAAGGTCCCACCGATGTGTGAGTGTCTGTGCTGGTGCTGGGTGCGCTGAATTCTGCTGACGCGCCCTCAGAGGTTGCAGCTTCCTCTGAGGAGTCAGGATGCTCAGGCTCTTCCTCCTGGCTAGTGGGGACGGGTGCTTGCGATGGTCCTGTGGGGGAGTAAAGGAGAGTCAGAGATGTGATGCCAAGGTTACATGCATATTGCAGATGATCATAAGTCCATCCGTTAGAGCTTTAGAATCATTATCAGCGACTCATGCAATGTCAATGAGAGAGATGGAAAACTATTCTGTCACCAGCTTGCTGTGATGCACCCGTCTGTCCGTCCCCCACTTGCGGAGTTTGAGTGAGAATGAAGGAGTGAGTGTAGAGAATCCATAGCATAGATGCTTAGAAGGAGACAAAGATGGAGTGAGGTGGCAAGACCAAGGGCCCTCCCTGTGTGTTGTAAGTTGTTTTCCTAGCGTCACAGTGATAGGGAGTGTGAGGGCTGCATAGTCGAATAGTTAGGTGAATGTGAGCATAGAGAGAGAGGGAATGGGTAAGGGTGCATGGATGTCAGTGTCAAGTGGGATGTGGAGGAAGAGATTGCTAAAGCTGTGTGCTGGTGAGGAGAGGCAATGGGGATCAGATTGAGGGTGATGGAAAAGTCATACTCACTTTGCCAGTGCGCAGAAGGTCATGAAACCTCTTCCTGCACTGAAGCCAGGTTCTGCGGGCCACCTGGATTCACACAGCCTTGGTCTGCTGGGGAGGCTTCTTCCTCCCTGAAGAAGGGAAGAGCATCTCTTTATTGGCTCTTGCTCCCTCCATTAAAGCTTGCAGGGCAACATCATCAAACCTGGGAGCAGACCTAGGTCTCTCGCTGGTCATTCTGCCTCCAGGTCCCTCTAACATGAAAGGCCAAAAGGTTGGCAGTCTGCAGAAGAAGCAAGGCTTGTTGCAGACCTTAAATGCAGCAGCAATGATGACGTCATCGGAGGCGAGTTTCAGACTGAAAAAACTAATTGGGCCTTGGGTTCCCACACACTGGAACTCAATTGCCCACTTAAGTTAAAATCGCTTCATTCTCCCACATTGATTTAGAATCGGGTGGCTAACACGAAAAGCGGATTACACGACCCCAGATTGCCCCATAACAAAATCGAGCCCGCTGCCTCCATAACCACTGCTTCTCAGAGAACTGAAAATATGTTGTCCTCGACCTATTGACTCTGTTAGGAGGGTAAAAATGAGTGCTTTATATCCATTTTTACAGTGGAGGAAGAGGACGAAATACCAGCAGGAACCTACAAAAAAGTCAAGGCGAGAATCTTAGTGGATTTAATATAAACTAAAAAATGGTAATGGAGAAAATAATGGGACTTCAGATAGATAAATCTCCAGGATCTGATGGTTTCCATCTCAGGGTATTAAAAGAAGTAGATGAGGAAATTGCAGAGGCATTAATCATAATTTTCCAAAGAGGGAAACAGCACAGATGTACCAGAATAATACCAGGGATTAAAGGGTTAAATTATGAGGACAGGTTACAGAAATGTGGTTTATATTCCCTTGAGCTTAGAAGGTTTAGGATGATTTGATTGAGATGTTTAAAGTGATAAATGGATTTGATAGGGTAGATACAATGGGCTAGATTTTCCTGGAGCCGTCAGGTGTGTGGGGGGGGGGAAATCCCAAATTTGGGGGTCCCGACACCATCCCGCCCAAAACCCCACCCCACGCAAGTATCCGGGGCGGAGGGTACCCGCCCCGCACTGGGACCCGCCGAAACCAGGCGGGAAGGGATTAATGCCAATTAACTGCCTGTTAACAGGTAGTTAATAGGCAGTTTTTAGCCTAATCCCTATTTTGAGGGGTTTCGTCTAGGTTTCCCGACAGCTCCAAACCACGCCAGGCTAGAGCAGGCGGGCCGTCGGGTTGAAGGAGTTGAAGGGGTCGCGATGTCAGCGCTCAGGTGAGTGATGGGTGCATGAGTGCAAAGGTAAGTGTGTTTGGTGTGTCTAAAGTGTGTAAAGAACTTTTACTTACCTGTACTTACCTTAACAGCCTTTCTTCCTGTAGCCGTCGGGAGCCCATCACTCACCCGGAACTTAAAGCTGAACGGCTGTGATCTGTGAAAAGTGACAGCCTTCAGCTTTGAGTGCTGCTGAGAGTTCTAACTGAGTCTGTGCAGAAGGATTCATGGTAGAACTCAGACTGTCAGTGTTTCACAGCTTCAAACAGCTGTGAAACACTGATATTTCATCTGTCAAGAACTCTTGACAGATGAAATTGCAGTCTGTGACGTCACCTGTTGCCGGGTGACCCTTAGTTGGCCTGCTGAGCCCGCTGGGCGGGCTCAACAAGGTCAATCAAGGGAAAATCGCGTGGATTGGCCGGACGTCGATGTAGGCGGGTCAAAAACCCAAAAGTTGAAGTCCCGCCTTCTTCCCGACAAGTTCGGGAAAATCTACCCCAATGAAACTATTTCCTCTGGTGGGGCCATAATAAAATTAGAGCTAGGTCATTTAGGAGTGAAATTAGGAATTTATTTTTCGCAGAAGGGATAGTGGTAATCTGGAACTCTCACCAGCCAGGAGATCATTTGAGTAGTCAAGTTTAGAGGTGACAGGCATGAATGAGGGTTTCTGTGGCCAATGGGCAGAAGTGGGCATTGTTACAGTGGTGGAATTATTGTTCTTTATGATGGAGAGGATATGAGGCCGGAAACTCAGTTTGAAGTTGTGAACAATCTGGTTCAGTCTGAGACATAGGAACAGGAGTAGGCCATTCAGCCCCTCGAGCCTGCTCTGCCATTCAATGAGATCATGGCTGATGTGCGATCTAACTCTATATACCCGCCTTTGGCCCATATCCCTTAATACCTTTGGTAAACAAAAAGCTATCAATCTCCAATTTAAACTTAACAATTGATTTAGCATCAATTGCTGTTTGCGGAAGTGAGTTCCAAACTTCTACCATCCTTTGTGTTTAGAAGTGTTTCCTAATTTCATTTCTGAAAGGTCTGGCTCTAATTTTTAGACTATGCCCCCTAGTCCTAGAATCCCCAACCAGCGGAAATAGTTTTTCCTCTCTCTACCCTATCTGTTCCCCCTAATATCCTGAAAACTTCAATCAGATCACCCCTTAACCTTCTAAATTCTAGGGAATACAACCCTAATTTGTGTAATCTCTCCTCGTAACTTAACCCTTGAAGTTCGAGTATCATTCTGGTAAACCTATACTGTACTCCCACCAAGGCCAATATATCCTTCCTAAGGTGTGGTGCCAGAACTGCTCACAGTAACTCCCAAGTGTGGTCTAACCAGGGTTTTGTACAGCTGTAGCATAACTTCTACTCCCTTGTACTCTAGTCCTCTAGATATAAAAGGCCAGCATTCCATTAGCCTTTTTGATTATTTTCTGTACCTGTTCATGACATTTTAATGATCTATGTGCCTGAACCTCCAAGTCTCTTTGGACATCCAATGTTTTCAGCTTTTCACCATTTAGACAATACCCTGTTCTGTCCTTTTTAGGTCCAAAGTGGATGACCTCACATTTGCTTACATTGAAATCCATTTGCCACAGTTTTGCCCATTCACTTAATCTGTCAATATTCCTTTGTAATTTTATCCTTTCATCTACACTGAGACAGTGGTCAAACAAGAGGATAGAATCTGTGGCAAGGGTGCAAGGTTTGTGGGGGCTGAAGTTGATGATTTTGGTCTTCCCAATGTGTAGCTGGAGGAAATTGTGGTTCATCTAAGACTAGTTGTTGGACAAGCAGTCTGATAACACAGAGGCAGTGGAAGAATCGTGGAAGAGATGGTGGAGTAGTAAAGCTGGGTGTCAGTAGCGTCAATGTGGAAGCTATGTCTGCAGACGATGTCACCAAGGGTCACATGTAAAGCAGGAAAGAAAGAAAGAGTTTACATTTATACAGAGCCTTTCACGACCTCAGAACGTCCCAAAACACTTTACAGCCAGTGAAATACTTTTGAAGTGTAGTCACTGTTGTAATATAAGGAAATGGAGGAAGAAGAGGTGAGGAGGGCAAGGATAGATCCTTAGGGACTTCCGAGATGACAGTGAGGGGGTGGGAAGAGACGCTGTTGCTCTGGCTAAAATCAAATTAGTAAGCTTGGAACCAAACAAGGGAAGTCCCACTGAGCTGGACAGTGGAATAGAGGTCAACTGTGTTAAAAGTTGCAGAGAGACCAATGCGTTTGTTGTTGTTCATTGTGAAAGAAATCTTTCATCAACTTAAGTACTGCCTTCACGCTTTCAGTGAATTTTGTTTTTTAACAGCATTTTTAAATTTACTCTGAGGCTAAAGCTCCACATTGATTCTATAAGAATCCTTTTTATTCATGTCTGCACTCATTCCTTCATGTGCTTTCCACTGGGTAACAGCATGACATTTCTGCAGACTTTCAAGTACAGTAAGTGATTGCAAAATGACTTCAATTACAGTCACTTTTCATTTGAATAGACGTGGCTTAGAATAACTATCTGTTCAAATAGATCAAAGCCATCAAATCGCAGGTTCTCTATTTCACGAAGCAGGGAACATTTCACACAACTGACCCAGTCTTTGGCAATGATGTACTTATTTTCAGAGATAGACAAACCTTCAGATAAGCAGGCTATCTGAGGCAGGATTGCATATAGGTACTAAGATACTACAATTTTAAATTTCACACTTTTTACTTGTGTTTTAACCAAAATTGGCAGAAGGTAACTAAATTGCAAGGTATGAGTATAGTTTCTTTATTGAAGGAATTAGCACCATAAACAAAAATAAAGGTTCTTTCAGGCACCTTAACAGGACGAACATTGGCCCATAATTTGCGGCCAGCGGCGAGGTGACAGCGATCCCCGCTGATTTCGAAGAAAGCTACCCACAGAGATCTTGCGATCTCTGGTGAGAACATTAACTTCCTTGATGTGTAATTGATTGTAGGAAGGATGTGAAGGCCTTAGAGAGGGTGCAGAAAAGATTTACGAGAATGATTTCAGGGATGAGGGACTTCAGTTACTTGGATAGACTGGAGAAGCTGGGGTTGTTCTCCTTAGAGCAGAGAAAGTTGAGAGGAGATTTGATAGAGGTGTTCAAAATCATGAGGGATCTAGACAGAGTAGATAGATAGAAATTGTTCCCATTGGCAGAAGGGTCGAGAACCAGAGGACACAGATCTAAGGTGATTGGCAAAAGAACCAAAGGCAACATGAGGAAAATCTGTTTTTACGCAGTGAGTGGTTAGGATCTGGAATACACTGCCTGAAAGGGTGGTGGAGGCAGACTTAATTGTGGCTTTCAAAAGGGAATTGGATAAGTACCTGAAGGAAAAATTTTTGCAGGACTATGGGGGAAAGGGCGGGGGAGTGGGACTAGCTGACGTGCTCTTGCAGAGAGCCGGCACAGGCTCGACGGGCCGAATGGCCTCCTGTGCTGTAATCATTCTATGATTCTATGACAGCAAACCAGGAAATGAAAAGCACTGATTATCTGCACTTTCTAAAAATGTTACCGAGAACAAAATAAAGATTGGGACATACACATGGGGTTATGGTAGAAGCTGAAATATCATGAACAAACTTTTAAAAAAAATGTTTTTTTTTAATCTAGTAACTTTTATCATAATGGAGAAATTTGACATTCCACAAATATAAAATTAGTTTTTCAGGGCCAGAACGGTTGTTTAGCAGTCAATACACTGTTAAATTCCCAGTCACACCTATTCCAACATTTAATGGTATGTTTAACAGCGATATTAGCGCGGAAAAGCTCATGTTTTCGTCAGTTCCACTGATTTCACCGATTGCCGGCTGGGGGGGGCGAGGGGCCCACAGCGCAGCCTGTGTCGGAACAGTGAATGACTGACCGCAACTTCAGAATTTCTGCGTTTAGATGCGCGTGCGCCAAATCCTGAAGCTACGGTCCGTTTTAGAGGGGTAGTGATGGCGAACGCTGACAGCTTATCATCATTCTCCGCCACAAAATCCGGGCCATCATGTCACTGTGATGTTAAGCCACACAAACGTTTCATACGATGCACTTGTTTGTTTGCGATGTGTATACTATAGATGTAACATTGTGCCTTGTATCTTTAAATGTTGACCAGCTGTTTGCAAACCTCAAAAATCCTGTGTTGAGGCATCTAAGCTGAAGGATACTATGACAATTTTAATTTGACTTGACACTCTGTGCACAATGTGTTACTGTGGTTTGTTAATATTTGATCCCATTGTATGAAGAAATTTATGTAGATGCCTGGCATTTACAAAATTCCAAATCCTGGAAACCAAAAATAACAATTTGCAAATATAGGATTGGAGAGCTTCAAAGGTTATTCAAGAAAATCCTTCATACTGAATTCTAGCAAAGCTGTTAGTATTCTTCTCATATAATATGTTCTACAACAACAACAACTTGTATTTATATAGCGCCTTTAACATAGTAAAACGTCCCAAGGCGCTGCACAGAAGTATTTTAAGACAACAAATTTACACCGATCCACATAAGAATAAATTAGGGCAGGTGACCAAAAGCTTGGTCAAAGAGGTAGGTTTTAAGGAGCGTCTTAAAGGAGGAAAGAGAGGTTGAGAGGCAGTGAAGTTTAGGGAAGGAGTTCCAGAGCTTAGGGCCAAGGCAGTTGAAGGCACGACCACCAATGGTTGAGCGATTATAATCAGGGATGCTCAAGAGGGCAGAATTTGAGGAGCGCAGATATCTCGGGGTTGGGGGGTGCGGTTGTGGGGATGAAGGAGTTTACAAAGATAGGGAGAGGCGAGGCCATGGAGCAATTTGAAAACAAGGATGAGAATTTTGAAATCAAGGCATTGCTTAACCAGGAGCCAGTGTAGGTCAGCGAGCACAGGGATGATGGGTGAACGTGACTTGGTGCGAGTTAGGACACGGGCAGCCAAGTTTTGGATGACCTCAAGTTCTAGCTTTGTACTGCTCAATATTTTATTTTTGCATCTGCATGTTGATGGTCAATATTGTGAAATATTTAACTTTCAAAACTAAACCTGAAAAATTCCAGATTGAAAGAAACAAGGGGGATTTAATAAAAATCACAACACTAAAGAGAAAGAAACGAATCTAACTTGGCCAGAGTAAGGAAAGAAAAACTGGCAGACGGCAAATACAAACCAAAAACAACAGAAATCATATTTCCAAACAAAAACGTAATGAATAGAAAGCAATACAGTAGAATTTCAATGATTGTTCTGCCTCTGCTAATTAAAGATTAATAAGAGAAGACGAGATAGTCAATGATAACAATGGAAGACTGCAAAAAGCACTCCAATTCAAGGAAGAGGCCCAGAGCAGTTTCCTTTAGTGTAATTCATAATCAAAGATCTGGCAGCTTAATGTTGCAAGAGCACTAATATAAACACATTGCTGCTTCAAATAATGCCACATGCACAGCCACTGCAGACATATTTGCAATCTAACCACTAAGAACACGTACACAATCATCTTATTTAAAGCAGAGTGAGCTGAAAACGGAGTGAGGACTTTTAAAACAGGAATTTGCTGAGAGTAGAAATTAGGTGCAGAGGTGGAAGAAGATGCTAAATAAATTAACTGAAGGTCAAAAGTTAAGGGCTCGATTTTCCAAGCCCCGAGGAGGCGGGCATGGAGGCGGAACAGCGCGTAAAATCGGAGAAAGTGGGGGCGGATGGCAAACCCGCCTCCGTGCCCTTTTGCCAGGAGGCGGGAGGATGTGCAGCTTCGGGTCCTGTCTCCTGGAGGCGGGAAAGGCTTTTAATCCTTTTAACTGCCTGTTAACAGGTAGTTAACAGGCAAAAAAAGGGATTGCCATTTTACCTTCACAGCTGAAGGCTTCCCGACCTCGGAGGACCCCGCCGGGTTGGAGGAGACGTGGAGGAGGTTTACGGCGGTCGGAGGCACCTGGAAGTAAGGTGTAGAGGTGAGTGATGGGTGCAAGTGTGGAGTGGTAAGTATGCAAGGTGAGTGATAAGTTTAAAAAAGTGTTCACTTACCTTTTTTTACTTCTATAGTCTTTAGCCGTGCTGGATCAGGAGAGCAGACATCCACCTTGTCAATTTCAGGTAATGGCTGATGGACCCTCCGATCCATCAGACATCTGAAATTTACTTTTTTACAATGTTTTTTCAGTCCTCACCACAAAAACGAATCAAACTGAAGAGAATGTCAGTGTTTGACAGCTTCACAGAGCTGTCAAACGCTGTCATTTCTTCTTTCAAGAAGTCTTGACAGCACGTCTGATGTTGAAGTGATCTGGCAGTGACTTCCTCCCTAATTGGCTTGCTGAGCCCGCAGGGCGGGCTTAACATGCTCAATCAGAGGAAAATCCCTCTGGTCAGGCGAGGATGGAGGCGGGACATTTACACAACAAGCAGCAGTCTCGCCTCCAAGTCTCCTCCATTGACAAAATCCAGCCCTAAGTGTTCAATTATTTACTCTTCCTTTAACACTTAACTATATGGTACATTAAGAGGTTACAAAATGTAAAAAATAGAAATTTATAATGGGAACAATGGGCAGTTAAGAGTCAAGTGTGGAACTGGAGTCACATATAGGCCAACCAGGGAAGGACAGCAGCTTTCCTTTCCTAAAGATCATTAGTGAACCAGTTGTGTTTTTACAACAAGCCGACAGATTCACTTTTACTAGCATCGATTTTAGATCAGTGGCATCCAGAAACATCTGAATTTACGAACAGACTTCAAATGTGAAACATCAAGGCTATGTTAAATGATACCAATAAGTTAAAACTTTAATGATGCTTAAATTAATCTAATGTATCATTTTGCTGTTCCCAATTATAGCTCAATTCTCTTGTTTTTTTTGTCTAGAATTGTCTTTAGCAGAGAAGCAGTAAAGCAATTACTTGTAAGTGGATGCAGTTGTTACAGTAATGATGCACCTGACGATATGGTTCTGGGAATGTGCTTCAACAGTCTTGGTATCCCAGTAACACACAGTCCTCTTTTCCACCAGGTAATCCTTCCTTTGGAATGGTCTCTCGTCAGTACAAAAACCATCTATTGCAAACTGGAAGTAACAAGCTCACTACTTAATTACTTGCAAATAAGATGGAGGTTCTTTACATGTATATAAAAAAGGGGAAAAAACTACTGCAAATGCTGGAGGCCTGTCCGCATCTGAAAAGAGAAAAGTTAGGTTAACGTTTCAGGTGACAAATGATCTCTGTTTGAAATGTTAACCCCTGAGTTTCAGATGCTGACAGACCTTGTGTATTTCCAGCAATTTGCTTTTATTTCACTTTTTTGTGTATGTTCAGTGCTTTTAATTAGGTTCTGGAAATTGAAAATTATATTATATTACTGTACTGCACGCATTGTTTTGCAAATTAATTAATTGTTGTTTTGCAAATGAATGAATACAGTGGACCCTTAAGTATCGTAAGATAGTAATGTTTTATCTGGCCAACCCTTTTAAACCACCCATCAGTTTCCTTACCATGATTTTGAAACTAATAGCACTGTGACCCCCTTTCCTAATAGGAATTCAGCCAGTTCTTTAAAAAAAAAATCTGCCATGGCTTTCAGTTCCAGCACCCACTGGTATATTTGACCCAGCGACGATGAAGGGTCGGCGATATACTTCTGAATCAGGATGGTGTGTGTGATGAAATATGTCATTTATCAGACTCTGTACTTAACTACATATATTGTATTGCCTGCTCCGGTGTTTTACCTTGTATTGTATATAGTACACCGCCCCCTTTCTCCCCATTGGATGTGTCGGCTCCGCCCATACCTGGCCCTACTTAAGACAAGCCCAGGCTTGTCTTGCAGCAGAATGCTAGGTGAAGCTAGGTGCAGACACAGGCATCTTTCTTTGCTAATAAAAGCCTTGTTTTATTCAGTTAACTTTGAGTCTTGAAGTTATTGAGGCGCATCAATTTTATTAGCAAACTTTTAACGATGGATCAACTTTTGAAACCGGAACGCTTGGATTTGGACCCGCATGCTTCGGATGCATCGGCACGGTTTGGACACTGGTTCCAGTGCTTGGAATTTTTTATAGCTAACTCCGAAGCCGTCACAGCCTCTAAAGCCACCGGAGATGTGAAACTCGGGATCCTGCAGAATCGGGTAAGCCACCGGGTTTTTCCACTCATCCAAGACGCCGCCACCTACCTGGATGCCTGCAACATTCTAAAGGCCCACTATCAGCGGCCTACCAACGAGGTGTACGCCAGGCACCTGCTTGCTACCTGCACACAGCGACCCGGAGAGTCGCTAGAGGACTTTCTAGTCACCCTAAAAGTGCTTGGAAAAGACTGCAAATGCAAAGACGTGAAAGCCACGGTATACACAGACGAGCTTATTCGGGATGCCTTTATCGCAGGCCTTAGCTCTAAGTACATCCGGCAGAGACTGCTAGAGAAAACGGGCCTAGATCTGACACAGGCTGTGGACACAGCGCGATCGCTGGATGTGGCTCAGAAGAACTCTGACTCCTACTCGTCAGGCCGCGCGGCCCACACCGCCTCTGCTTCCCCGCCCGGTAGCCCAACACCGTCGGGGCCCTGCTCTCCCCCCAGAAGCCCTACGACCACTGCGACGCATCGGGGCCCCAAATGCTACTTCTGCAGGCAGCCGAAGCACACCAGGAACCTGTGCCCGGCGAAAGGCACCACCTGCTGTAAGTGTGGTAAGAAGGGGCACTTTGGGAAGGTGTGCAGAGGGAACCCCGCAGGCAAAACCGCCGCGTGCACGCCGTGGGAGCGGCCATCTTGGACGCCATCTTGTCCGACCTCGTGGGGTCCGCCATCTCGCGAGCAGACATCGTGGACGCCATCTTACCCGGCCCCGTGTGGCCCACCATCTTGTCCCGATCAGGGCCCTACAGTGGCGTCGATCACAGTGGACCAGTCCAGACCGCACCCACTATCCAAATCGATGGTGGACATCGAGGTAAACGGGTGCAAGGTTAAATGTTTAATTGACAGCGGGAGCACGGAGAGCTTCATTCACCCTGATCTGGTACAATGACTCTCTCTAACTATAGTCCCTACTCAGGGCACGATCTCTATGGCCGACAAAACCCAGATATCGACTATTGCAGGTTACTGCGCGGTACGATTGTCCGTTAAAGGCACTGTATATAATAATTTTAAACTGTTAATTATGAAGGATTTATGTGTGAGCGTGATCTTGGGCCTGGATTTTCAGTGCCACCACCAAAGCATCACGCTCAATTTCGGTGGGACCCAGCCGCCCCTCACAGTGTGCGGTCTGGCTACCCTGAAGGTAAAGCCGCCTTCGCTATTCGCGAACCTTACCCCTAACTGCCGGCCAATAGCGACCAAAAGCAGGAGGTACAGCTGGGAGGACAGGCGGTTTATCGCGACCGAGGTAGACAGGCTCCTGAAGGAGCGCATTATTGAACGCAGCAACAGCCCGTGGCGCGCCCAAGTGGTGGTGGTGAGGGGTAGCGAGAAGAAGCGGATGGTGATTGACTATAGTCAAACAGTCAACATCTATACCCAACTAGACGCCTACCCGCTACCCCGCATATCCGAGATGGTGAACCAAATCGCCCAATACCGGGTGTTCTCCACCATCGACCTCAAGTCAGCGTACCACCAATTCACAATTCAAATCGCTTTATTGGCATGATAAGTTACATCTTATGTTGCCAAAGCATCAAAATACATTTATGGTTTAGCACATAAACGCAGTTCTATTCATACAGTGTATAAACAGGTATATCCCTGAGTGTATAAATATACATTCGCATTCTTTATATATATTCTTTTCTTAGTTTACTGGTTGTCCCTCTGTTCATGGCAAGCTGTAACATAGTGTGCCGCCAGTGTTACACAGCTTCTCTCCTCTCCCAGTAGGAATGGGAGTTTTTGGTTGTCATTCAGATTTCTGAAATCAGGGCATATTTGTGAGAATTTTTGGTAGAAATTCTCCCTGATGCCCTGATATTTTCCGCAGGCTGTGAGGAAGTGCATCTCTGTCTCCACTACTCCCTGACTGCAGTGAGAGCATATCCTGTCTTCTCTTGGCAGCCTGGTCTGCCTGTGTCTGCCTTTTTCGATCGCTAGGCTATGTTCGCTAAGTCTGTACCTTGTCAAGGTTCTTCTCAGTTTGTTATCCTTTACCATGGTCAGGTAATCAGCTATGTTGTATTGTCTGTTTAGGGCCAAGTAGCAATTGAGTTTGCTTTGGGTTTTTGTTGTTTCTGCCCAATATGTCAGATATTTTTCCTTTTGCTTAGCGACGATTGTGTTGGGTCGAATTCTTTGTGTTACCCTGTCACTGTCCTGGGGCTGGTTATTGTTAGTATTGTTAGTAGTTACTTCACTGAGTCCCAGGACTAGTTGACTGAGGGTATTCTTCTTTATGGTCAGCTCTTGGCATTTCAGGGCGTCGTAGTGATAGCATTGGGGATTGCTCATTTGTAGGTGATTCCAAAATTTGGTGGCTCTTTTTTGGATAGTGATTATTAATGGATATTGGCCTAGTTCCGCCCTGCATGCATTGTTTACTGTTTTCCTTTGAGTCCGGAGGATACTTTTACAGAATTCTGCATGTAGGATCTCAATTGGGTGTTTGTCCCATTTTGCAAATTCTTGTTGAGTTAGCGGTCCCCATACCTCACTGCCATAGAGTGCAATTGGTTCAATTACTGATTTGAAAATTTTGAGCCAAATGCTAATTGGGATTTCTATTTGGATTGATTTTTTGATGGCATAGAGCCACCAGCTCCCTATCAGACCAGAGGACTGTTCGTACACCCCCTTTGAGGCAAACGGACGCCTCTACCAGTTCCTCAGAGTCCCCTTTGGGGTGACGAATGGGGTCTCGGTCTTTCAGAGGGAGATGGACCGCATGGTCGATGACCACCACTTGCAGGCAACCTTCCCCTATCTCGACAACGTCATCATCTGCGGCCACAACCAACAGGACCACAACTCAAACCTCGCGAGGTTTCTGAAAACCGCACAAAAACTCAACCTCACCTACAACGAGGACAAGTGCGTTTTCAACACCACGCGCCTCTGCATACTAGGCAGCGTGGTGGAGAATGGGGAAATCGGACCAGACCCCGACCGATTGCGCCCCCTACGGGAGCTGCCCCTGCCCAACACTCCCAAAGCCCTGAAAAGGTGCCTGGGGTTATTCTCGTATTATGCCCAATGGGTCCCCAACTACTCCGATAAAGCCCGCCCCCTCTTGAAAGCATCCTCTTTCCCGCTCTCTGCTGAGGCCCATGCTGCCTTCAAAAGCATTAAGCAGGATATTGAGCGGGCCACGCTACAGGCAGTGGACGAGAACACTCCCTTTCAAGTGGAAAGTGATGCGTCTGACTTTGCCTTGGCGGCCACCCTCAACCAGGCGGGGCGGCCCGTAGCTTTCTTCTCGAGGACCCTCCAGGGGCCCGAGATCAGACACTCCTCCGTGGAAAAGGAGGCCCAAGCCATCGTGGAGGCAGTGCGCCACTGGCGGCACTACCTAGCCGGCAAACGCTTCACCCTACTTACCGACCAGCGGTCGGTAGCGTTTATGTTCAATAATAAAGAGGGGGGAAATTAAAAATGATAAGATTCTTAGGTGGCGGATCGAGCTCTCCACCTTCGAGTACGACATCATATACCGGCCGGGGGCCCTTAACGAATCCCCCGACGCCCCCTCACGAGGGATGTGTGCCAACGCCACCGGGGATCGGCTACAGACCCTCCACAACGACCTCTGCCACCCAGGGGTCACACGGCTGTTCCACTTCATAAAGTCCCGCAACTTACCCTACTCGATTGAGGAAGTTCGGTCCCTGACCAGGAACTGCCGCACTTGCGCTGAGTGCAAGCCTCGGTTCTACCGCCTGATAGAGCCCACCTAATCAAAGCTACACGGCCCTTTGAGCGGCTCAGCTTAGATTTCAAGGGCCCCCTTCCGTCCGTCGACCGCAATGTTTACTTCCTGAACATTGTGGACGAATACTCCCGTTTCCCATTTGCCTTCCCCTGCCCAGACATGACCAGCGCCACAGTCATTAAATGCCTCAACAGCCTGTTCTGCCTGTTCGGTATGCCAAGCTATATCCACACGGATAGGGGGGCGTCCTTCATGAGTGAAGAGCTACGCCAGTACATGCTGCCCAAGGGGATTGCCACGAGCCGTACCACCAGCTACAACCCCCGGGATAACGGCCAGGTGGAGCGAGAGAACGGGACAGTATGGAGGGCAGTCACTCTAACTCTAAGGACCAAGGGCCTCCCTATCTCCCGCTGGCAGGAAGTCCTCCCAGATGTGCTCCACTCAATACGGTCACTATTGTGTACTGCCACTAATGCCATACCTCATGAGCTAATGTTTGTGTTTCCCCGGAAATCCACCTCAGGCATATCCATACCGTCATGGCTCTCCACCCCAGGTCTGGTACTTTTGCGGAAGCATGTGAGGGGCCACAAGACGGACCCTCTCGTGGAGCCAGTGCACCTGCTCCACGCCAACCCACAATATGCGTATGTCCGGCACGCCGACGGACGGGAGGACATTGTGTCCATAAAAGACCTCGCCCCAGCCGGTAACAACAGCGACAACGACGACAACAGCCACAGCAACTATTACCCACCCACTCCACCCACTATTCTTTCATCACCCCCGGAAGAACACCAGCCAACGGTACCCCCACCACCTACTCCTTCAACAACCCTGGTGGCGCCCCCGGCAGAGACCCAGGAGGTCACCCGGGACACCCAGCCAGCACCCGCGGCACCGCAACCGTTACGTCGGTCACAGAGGACTATCACACTCCCGGACAGACTAAATCTGTAGAAGGCGTGAATGTGATGAAATATGTCATTCATCAGACTCTGTACTTAACTACATATATTGTATTGCCTGCTCCGGTGTTTTACCTTGTATTGTGTATAGTGCACCGCCCCCTTTCTCCCCATTGGATGTGTCGGCTCCGCCCATACCTGGCCCCACTTAAGACAAGCCCAGGCTTGTCTTGCAGCAGAACAGCAGAATGCTAGGTGAAGCTAGGTGAAAACACAGGCATCTTTCTTTGCTAATAAAAGCCTTGTTTTATTCAGTTAACTTTGAGTCTTGAAGTTATTGAGGCGCATCAGTGTGTGACTTGGATGGGAACTTGGAGGTGGTGGTGTTCCCATGCGCCTGCTGCCCTTGTCCTTCTAGGTGGAAGAGGGGGTGGGTTTGGGAGGTGCTGCCGAAGAAACCTTGGCGAGTTGCTGCAGTGCATCTTGTAGATGGTACACACTGCAGCCACGGTACGCCGGTGGTGGAGGGAGTGAATGTTTAAGGTGGTAGATGGGGTGCCAATCAAGCAGGCTGCTTTGTCTTGGATGGTGTCGAGCTTCTTGAGTGTTGTTGGAGCTGCACTCATCCAGGCAAATGGAGAGTATTCCATCACACTCCTTACTTGTGCCTTGTAGATGGTAGAAATGCTTTGGGGAGTCAGGAGGTGAGACACTTGCCGCAGAATACCTAGCCTCTGGCCTGCTCTTGTTGCCACAGTATTTATGTGGCTGGTCTAGTTAAGTTTCTGGTCAATGGTGACCCCCCCAGGATGTTGATGGTGGGGGATTCGGCGATGGTAATGCTGTTGATTGTCAAGGGGCGGTGGTTAGACTCTCGCTTGTTGGAGATGGTCATTGCCTGGCACTTCTGTGGCGCGAATGTTACCTGCCACTTATCAGCCCAAGCCTGAACGTTGTCCAGGTCTTGTTGCATGTGGGCATGGACTGCTTCATTATCTGAGGAGTTGTGAATGGCACTGAACACTGTGCAGTCATCAGCGAACATCCCCATTTCTGACCTTATGTTGGAGGGAAGGTCATTGATGAAGCAGCTGAAGATGGTTAGGCCTAGGACACTGCCTTGAGGAACTCCTGCAGCGATGTCATGGGGCTGTGATGATTGACCTTCAACCACCACAGTCATCTTCCTTTGTGCTAGGTATGACTCCAGCCAGTGGAGAGTTTTCCCCCTGATTCCCATTGACTTCAGTTTTACTAGGGCTCCTTCATGCCACACTCGGTCAAATGCTGCCTTGATTTCAAAGGCAGTCACTCTCACCTCACCTCTGGAATTCAGCTCCTTTGTCCATGTTTGAACCAAGGCTGTAATGAGGTCTGGAGCCGACTGGTCTTGCCAGAACCCAAACTGGGCATCAGTGAGCAGGTTATTGGTGAGTAAGTGCCGCTTGATAGCACTGTCGATGACACCTTCCATCACTTTGCTGATGATTGAGAGTAGACTGATGGGGCAGTAATTGGCCAGATTGGATTTGTCCTTATTTTGGATAATTCCTTATGCTATCCATCATCAAAGTCTCGAACATTTTCCCACAGTTGAGATGAAGCTTAAGGATACATTCCCTTTTTTCTAAAGATGGAGGTCACATTTGCTGCTTTCTAATCCATTAGGATGTTACTCAATTCCGATGAGTTTCGAAAGATATCGATGAAGGGATCTGCAATCACCTCAGCTAATTCCAGTAGCACCCTCGGATGGAAATTGTCAGATCCTTGCTTAGCTTCAGCTTCTTAAACCTTCCAACTACAATGCTTTCCAATATGGTCTCACCTATATATACTTCCCTCAGCTCAGGCAGCCCTCCCTTTCAATAATAAAAGCAATCAAAATAAATGATATCAAATCCCACCATATTTCTGCCCTCCCCACTGCTACTGATAAACAGTTCAACATCCCTCTATACCCTTCTCTAGCTCATGATATCCTTAAAGAATCCTTTGCTATTATCAGTTATATTTTCTATATATTCCTCTCATGTTTGCTTGTTGCATCTCATCAGTTTCTTAATCTCCCTCTAATTGATTTTGTAATTCTCCCTATCTTATTCCTTCCCTGTACATTTCAGAATTTTCCGCATCTTTTATTTCTCCCTAATGACTTTTCCTTCATGTTAGTTTTATTCTTTTTTGGCCCTCAAACATGTTTCTGTAATAAACTGTTTCTGCAATGTTAAAAATATCTCCTTAGAGCACTCCCATTTCCCTCCACACCATTCCTTTTAAATAATCCTTCCCATATTATTCCTTTACATAGGATATATGGCACAGAAACAGGCCATTCGGCCCAAACAATCCATGCCAGCGTTTATGCCCCACTCGAGCCTCCTCCCATCTTTCCTCATCTAACTCTGTCATCATAACCCTCTATTCCCTTCTCCCTCATATGCTTATCTAGCCTCCCCTTAAATGCATCTATACTATTTGCCTCAACTACTCCCTGTGGTAGCGAGTTCCATATTCTCACCACTCTCTGGGTAAAGAAGTTTCTTCTGAATTCCCTATTTGATTTCTTGGTGACCATCTTATATTGATGGCCTCTAGTTATGCCCTTCCCCACAAGTGGAAACATTCTCTCTGTATCTACTCTATCAAAGCCTTTCATAATTTTAAAGACCTCAATTAGGTTACCCTTCCGCCTTTTTTCAAGCAAATAGAGACCCAGCCTGTTCATCCTTTCCTGATAGGTATACTCTCGCATTTCTGGTATCATCTTTGTAAACCTTCTCTGCACCCTCTCCAGTGCCTATATATCCTTTTTAGAATATGGCAACCAGAATTGTACGCAGTACTCCAAGTGTGAACTAACCAAGGTTCGATACAAGTTTAACATAACTTCACTACTTTTCAATTCTATCCCTCTAGAAATAAACCCTAGTGCCCAGTTTGCTTTTTTTATGGCCTTGTTAACCTGTGTCGCTACTTTTAGTGATTTGTGTATTTGTGCTCCGAGATCCCTTTGCTCCTTTACCCCACCCAGTCTCGCACCCTCCAAGTAATAAGTGACCTCCCTAATCTTCCTACCAAAATGTAATACCACACATTTATCTGTGTTGAATTTCATTTGCCAATTATATGCCCATTCTGCAAGTTTATTAATGTCTTCCTGTAATTTGTTACAGTCCTCCTCAGTATTAACTATCCCCCCAATTTGGTGTCGTCCGCAAATTTAGAAATTGTGTTTTTGATACCAAAGTCTAAATCGTTAATATAAATTGTGAACAACAGTGGTGCTAGCACTGATCCTTGTGGAACACCACGACCCACCTTCTGCCACTGTGAATAGCTACCCTTTACCCCTACTCTCTGCTTTCTGCCCTGGAACCAACTAGCTATCCATTATGTCCCCTGACTCCGCATTCCCAGACATTATTTAGTCTATTATGTGGTACCTTATCGAAGGCCTTTTGAAAACCTAGATAAATTACATCTTCTACATTACCCTTGTCTACTCTCTCTGTTACCTCTTCAAAAAATTCAATTAGGTTGGTGAAGCAAGATGTTCCCTTTTGAAATCCAATGGTGACTATTCATTATTATATTTTTGGCTTCTGGATGTTCTTCTATTTTCTCCTTTAGTAAGGATTCCATTATTTTTCCTACCACCGATGTTAAGCTGACTGGTCTGTAGTTCCCTGGACATGTTCTATCTCCCTTCTTAAATATGGGTATTATGTTAGCTATCTGCCAGCCCTCTGGCACTGCACCTTTTTCTAATGAATTATTAAATATGTATAGTAATGCCTCTGCTATCTCTTCCCTAGATTCTTTGAGTTTGATTACTTTATTTAATATATCTCTTTTTATTTTAACTGTCATGTCCACCTGTTCTATCTGGTAAATACTGAGGCAAAGTAATTATTTAATATTTCTGCCATCTCTCTATCACTGCCTGTGATATTATCCTTCCCATCCCTTAGTGGCGCTATTCTCATCCTGACCTATTTTTTATTGATGTGCCTGTAAAATATTTTACTATTTTGTTTGATGTTCCTTGATAATTTAATTTCATAGTTCCTCTTTGCCTTACTAATTGTTTTTTTTACTTCTTTCCTAATCGCTTCATATTTTCCCTTATCATGCTCTCCTTTCATAGAGCATTTCATTCCCTTAAAGTCTGCATTGCTGAAACTAATTTCTTAATAATTTTTATTTCCTGTTCTGTCCCCATTTCACCTTAAAATAATCAACTTCATGGCCTCTAGATCCCAAATGACCCCTTACTTCAATTAGTTAGGCACAAGTCCAACATTGGCTTCCCCTTGTGGTTTTGCATGCCTGCTGTTTAAGAAAAGATTTTTGAAGTAGTTCAATAAACTCCCTTGCACATGCAGCTTATCTCTATTGTAAGTCCCAGTCTATGTCAGGAAGATTAAATTCCCTACATGTGGCATCTTGGAACTCATCTTTTTAATGACCTTCCACCACAGTACCCCCACCTCCATTTTATCTTGCGATGGCCTGTAACATATTCCTACCACTAACTTTTTTCCGTTTTCTACTTCTTAATCCACACAGAGATTTTGTGCCAAATGCTACCTTTACGTTAGGACAATTATTTTTTTAAAAAGTTAGTTACCATATGGAGATTTATTTTTTTCCTGTAGTATTAATCTGGCTATATTGGAGGTGTTCACAAAAGTGCATATTCTCATTAAAAGAAAGAGTCACCACACTGGCAATAATGGTCACCTTTAAAACCAATTATTCCTCTTCTGATCCACCAAAATGAGATCTCTCTCCTCTGTGCATAATGGAAATTGACAGGTAAACAAGGGTTCCCAAATTATACTCCTGATTGGTGCTTTCAATTTTGAATTATTTGCTTCTTCCCCATTTGCTAACTTCAGTCTTCACCAGTAACACTCAATCCATTGGTCCTATTGGCAAATTGAGCTGATCCATTAGCTCAGATTTTCCTCTATGTACCCTCTCACAATCCCAGCCATTGAACCTGCTATAAGGCCAACAGCACCTGCCAAAAATGCATTCCCAACACCAATCGCTATTCTTCCATCTGCAGAAGTGAGAACAAAATATTTTTAGGGAACACAAATCATTGTATGCTGGAAATATTAGGCTACTGCACTAGAAAGTGGATGGAACAGGAGGTGGAAGAGGTCATTTTGCTTTTATTTAGAAGCTAAAGATGCTAGGAGAGAATTTCCATGGGGTTCTCCTGATCTCTTGCAGTAACTTCGACAGGAACCCTGGAGAAACAGTACAAACAGTTGTATACCCCATTTTCCCAGGGCTTCTGCAGATCTTTACTTAAGTTACATCAGGAGATCGCGAGAACACCAACGGAAATTCCAGGTGGCTATTTCCACATACTCTCTGTTTGCTTTCTCTAGCGATTGTTCCTACCTCTTTTTCCCCATGGCCCATTTTTGGAGCACCACCCATTGAAGCTGGCTAATGATACTTGCTTACATTTCTTTCTCTTTTATCGTTTTGTATAATACACCACCAGTAATCACAAGGTTTCCATGAGCAGGCTTCTGCACTCCAAGTAGTGCTTCAACACTTCAAAGCATTAGAGTGGCTTTATTGTTACATGTTTATTTTAAGCAAGCAGGGTATTGGTCTAGAACTGGTAATAAAAAGGTGAATTAGCGGTTATTTTTCTTGACCTCAAAGTTCCAAATAAGAAACAACCTGACTGCTATCAGTACTAAAGCCTCCTCAACCTTCCGATCCCATATTCCTATAAAAATGTGTACAACTTTGTTAGCTGTGCTAAGGAATATGAATAAAAGGAGTTGTGATTCATGATCTCACAGCAGATTTAAATGCAGCTCTATATATGTTGAGGAGCATGGCTAAATACTACTGCCACTTGGACTTGTACTTCATGAGTACAGCCGTTAATCACTGACATTGCGGGAAAACAGTATTTAGCAACGCTCTAATTGATAGCTATCAAAAATGTGAAAAGTATTCCAACAACAACTTGCATTTATGTGGTGCCTTTAATGTAGTAAAATGCCCCATTGCACTTCACAGGTACATTATCAAACAAAATTTGACACCGAACCACATAAGGAGATTGTAGGACAGGTGAGAGGCAGGTTTTAAGGAGGAGAGCGAGGTAGAGAGGCAGAGAGGTGTAGGGAAGGAATTCCAGAGCTTAGGGCCTAAGCAATGGAAGGCAACACCGCCAGTGGTGGAGTGATTAAAATAGGGGATGTGCAAGAGGCCAGAATTGGAGGAGCGCAGAGATCTCTGAGGGTTTTAAGGCTGGAGGAGGTTACAGAGATCGGCCCTGGAGGGATTTGAAAAGAAGGATGAGAATTTTAAAATCGAGGCTTTGCCGGACCGGTAGCCAATGTAGGTCAACGAACACAGGAGTGACGGGTGAAGGGGACTTGGTACGAGTTAGAATATGGGCAGCAGAATTCTGGATGAGTTCAAGTTTACAGCAGGTGGCAGGTTGGCCAGGAGAGCCTGTCTATACTATGTAATTGTTTTTGACACCACACTTGGAATACTGAACCTATATAACATTTTGAAATATTTATTAATATAATAATGAATCATTATAACAAATTTCAGTTCCCTTCTGTTCTTCTCATTTGCTTTGTTATATATACAGTAGCATTACAAATTAATGGATTTTTTAAATACAGGAAACAAAATATTGATTTAATAAGTTGAAAGGCACACGGGATTGAGGAAATGGAAGGTTTTTCAACATTGCTATTAAAAAAAATTTCAGCAAATTCTGGCCCAATTAGTGTACAACAGTGATGGGAATGAAGTAAATAATATAACAATAATAGGATGCTCCTTTATGGATAGTATTCCTTGAAAAATCTGAACCATGATAGAATTTTTCAAAAGCTACATGTTGGGATATCTAATAAGATCCTGGTGACTTGGAGAATTTGAACAATCTGGCAAATGTGAGCAGAAATATAATCTCTAACATTTTCTATTGTATCTGTTTTCTAGGCACGTCCAGTGGACTATCCAAAGGACTATCTTGCACACCAGGTTCCAATTTCATTCCATAAACACTGGAATATTGATCCAGTTGAAGTCTATCTCACTTGGTTGGCAAATGAGGATGACCCTGTATTGCGCCAAATAATAAGGAAACCAAAAAAGGAAAGAGAAGATTTATGAATGCCTTATCAATGAATATGCATTTTTAATATATCAATAAATAGTTCTCTTAGTTTTCACTAAGACTGAATGCAAATAGCATCGTGATTTTCACAACGCCCTATGAAAATGTATTCACATTAATAATTTTGCTTAATACTTTTTGTATTACTAAGTAAAATGCTGAATTGTATTTGTAATTCTCTTGGACAGCATTTGAAACAGTATTTCTGGAAGGTTTGTGCATTTTATGCTTTTCTGTTAATGTTAAAAGAATTTGTCTAATTTTGTAAAAATAAAATTCTATCTATATATATATATATATATAAAAAAATTAACTTATTTTATTACACTAAAAGTGCTATTTGCTGCTTAAATTGGCCACTGATTTTGAAAAATTACCCTGATGGGATCATTTTAACCTAACCCGCCTGGCGTCCATTTTACACCCTGCCTGATTGTATTCTCCATCAAAATCAGTGGATAGTAAAATTGGTAGCAAGGTTGAGAAAGAGGTTCCGCAGACACTGATCCTGTCCAACAGGAACGATGTACTCACTACCTGTGAGGACAAGGAGAAAGACTGCGGGGAGGACAGCCACAATGCAGACCAAGGCACCGTGGCTCAGAAGAGCAGAATAGAAATGCGGTAGTGATAGGGGACTCTATAATTAGGGGGATAGATAACCTCCTCTGCAGCCAAGAATGAGAATCCCGAAGGGTGTGTTGCCTACTCGGTGCCAGGGTAAGGAATATCTCGAGGCGGCTGGAGAGGAATTTGGAAAGGGAGGTGGTAAATCTAGTTGTCCATGTTGGAACAAATGACTTAGGTAGGAACAGGGAGGAGGTGCTGCTGAAGGATTATCAGGAGTTAGGAGCGAAATTAAAAAGCAGGACCTCGAGGGTAATAATCTCTGGATTATTGCCCGGGCCACGTGTAAATTGGCATAGAAACAGTCAGATCAGGAGAATTAACACATGGCTAAAGGGCTGGTATGGGAAGGAGGGGTTCCTTTTCACGGGACATTGGTACCAGTACTGGGACAGGAAGGAGCTGTACCGATGGGACGGACCCCACCTGAACTGGGATGGGACCCGTGCCCTAGCAGAATGGGTAAATAGGGAGGTGGCAAAGGCTTTAAAGTAGTAAGACGGGGGTGGAGAGATCTACAAGAAATGAAACCAGCCTAAATATAAAAAAACAGGAAAGGAGAGCATAGGAAAGAGTAAAGTAAGGGAGGACATTGATGGCCAGGGAATAGAGTTATAGAACAGGAGTGTAAAAAGATGGTTAAAAATAAAGTGAGAGGAACTGCTATTAAAAATGAGTTAATCTGTCTGTACAGCAATGTACACAGTGTAATAAAATAGGGGGAGCTGGAGGCAATCATGCGTTGTGCAGAACCAGGCATAGTAGGGATTACTGAGACATGGCTACAGAAAAATCAGGACTGGAAATTAAACATTGCAGGGTATAACATATTTATAAAAGATAGAGAGGGGAAAAGGGGAGGTGGCATAGCTGTACTTAGTAGGGATAACATATTGGCAGTAGAAAAAAGTGATGCAACTATCAGCAAGACAAATATAATCCATGTGGATAGAGATAAAAGATAATAAAGGATTAATCACACTAATAGGGGTAGTCTACAGACCACTTAATAGTGGAAGGGAGGTGGAGAAAGAAATGCGCAGACAAATTAGGGAAATTAGTAAAAAACATAGGGGGAAAAAATTCGGTTGGTTTGCGCCTCCCATTAGCGCCTTAAGAGGGCGCTAATGGGGCACAAAGCAACAAGCGCCCCTGCGTGGCGGTGTTTGTGCCGCTCACGAAATTAACCAGACATTTTGCGGCGGCGCTAAACACAACCGCCACAATCTCCTGTGCCGGCAGATCGTGACGTCAGTCGACTGCAACGCCCCGGACCGGATATTGAGTGGCGCCCCCTTCTTACCGCCTGCCGCTAGCAACGACAGGTTGAGGGGAACCTTTTGCAGTCGGGAAGAGGCTGGGGGAGCACTATTTAAAGGCGACCGCTTCCTGCCTTTTTTTGTCGGCGGAATTTTTGCACCACGCATTGAGTGAGAGAGAGAGACTGCAGGAGATATTCAAAGCTGTGTTGAGGACTTTTGGGTACTGAGCAGCACTTTGCAGGTTCCTTCTGATTTGATCTTCCTTGCATCGATTTAAGAGAATATGGGGGCTGCACTCTGAGCTCTCTCCCTGGGCCTCTCTGTTCTTTCCAACAGATTTGATGTACAGGTCTCTCCAGGTCGAGATTCAAGGCTGCAATGAGCAGGGTGTGGATGTAGAGCAAGATCGACCCTCCCCTTTAAGAACTGGCCGGCGCCAGTGTGTCTGTGTTCCATTGCTGACTGACATTACATGAGCTTCGCCAGCGCTCTGAGGTAGCGCCTCACTCCTCGGCCTTTGCGCCTTAAGACAGGTGTGTAGCGCCTGATTTAGCGCTCCAATCACCTCCAGGGGTGATAAAAGCCAAGTTTGCAGTCGGAGGTGATAAATAGCGCAGGCGCTAATCTTTGCGCCCGGCAGATAATTGTGCCCCAAATGGGGCGATATTGAATTTCTCCCCCATAGAATAATAATCATGGGGAATTTCAACTACCCAGATGTTAATTGGACAGAAGAGGTAGATAATGGGGATAAGGCAATGGAGTTCCTACAATGTGTACAGGACTCCTTTCTAAACCAATATGTAAAAAGCCCAACAAGGGAGGATTTGCTATTGGGTCTAGTAATAGGGAATGGACCAGAGCAGATAAGAGAAGTAAAAGTAGGAGAACATCTAGGCAATAATGACCATAATATAATACACTTTAAGATAATAATTGAGAAGGACAAAGGTATGACAAAGACCAGGGTAATAGATTGGAGAAACACTGATTTTGAGGGGCTGAGAATAGAACTTGGGAAAATAAAATGGACAACAGTATTGGCAAACAATGGCTAACATTTAAAACGGTGTTCAACAGAGTCCACGTAAAATATATTCCTCTAATAAACAAGAACAAGCTAAACACTAATGAGACACCGTGGATGAATAAAGCCATAAGGGAATACTTGAGGATAAGGAAAGAGGCATACATTAAGTACATGGACAGCAGGGAGAGCATGGTATGGGAGAATATGAAGGGATTAGGAGAGAAGTCAAAAAACAATTAGGAAGGCAAAGAGGAACTATGAAATTAAATTATCAAGAAACATAAAACAAAATAGTAAAATATTTTACAGGCACATAAATATAAAAAAGGAAGGTCAGGATGGGAATAGGGCACGAAGGAATTGAGAGGATAATCTTCTTAGGCAGTCCCTCGGAACCGAGGATGACTTGCTTCCACATTAAAAATGAGTTTGCAGGTGACTGCTGAGTCCAATGCGGGACCTACAGTCTCTGTCACAGGTGGGGCAGACGGTGGTTGAAGGGGTGGGTGGGTGGGTGGGGTGCTTGGGTTGACTTGCGCTGCCTGCGCTTGGCTTCCGCTTGCTCCCGGCAAAGACTCGAGGTGTTCGGCGCCTTCCCAGATGCTTCTCCACTTTGTGCGGTCTTGGGCCAGGGATTCCCAGGTGTCGGTGGGGATGTTACACTTTTTCAAGGAAGCTTTGAGGGTGTCCTTGAAGTGTTTCCTCTGCCCACCTGGGGATCTCTTGCCGTGCTGGAGCTCCGAGTAGAGCGCTTGTTTTGGGAGTCTCGTATCGGGCATGCGGACAATGTGACCCGTCCATCGGAGCTGATCGAGCGTGGTCAAAGCTTCGATGCTGGGTAGGATAATACCACAGGCAGCAATAGAAAGATGGCAGAGATAGTAAATAATTACTTTGCTTCAGTATTTACCAGGGAGATAGAACAGGTGGAGATGACATCGAATGATGAGATTAGTAATGAGTTAACTGCATTTAAAATAAAATGAGATATTCTAAATAAGCTAATGAAACTCAAAGAGGATAAAACCCCTGCTCCGGACGGATTACATCTGCACATTTTAAAATAATCTAGCAATGAAATAGCAGAGGCATTACTACACATATGTAGAAATCCATTAGAAAAAGGTGTAGTGCCAGAGGACTGGTGGATAGCTAACGTAATACCTATATTTAAGAAGAGAGATAGAACATGTCCAGGGAACTATAGACCAGTCAGCTTAACATCTGTGGTAGGAAAAATAATGGAATCCCTACTAAAGGAGGAAATAGAAGAACATCTAGAAATGAAAAATATAATAATAAATAGCATGGATTTCAAAAGGGAAAGTCTTGCTTGACCAACCTAATTGAATTTTTTGAAGAGGTAACAGAGAGAGTAGACAAGGGTAATGTAGTACATAGAAACATAGAAGATAGGAGCAGGAGTAGGCCATTCGGCCCCTCGAGCCTGTTCCACCATTTAATGAGATCATGGCTGATTATCCAAATTCAGTACCCTGTCCCTGCTTTCTCCCCATATCCCTTGATCCCTTTAACCTTAAGAAATATATCTAACTCCTTGAATATATTTAATGAATTGGCCTCAACTGCCTTGTGTGGTAGAGAATTCCACAGGTTCACCACTCTCTGGGTGAAGAAATTCCTCCTCATCTCAGTCCTAAATGGCTTACCCCTTATCCTCAGACTGTGACCCCTGGTTCTGGACTCCCCCGCCATCGGGAACATCCTTCCTGCATCTAGTCTGTCTAGTCCTGTTAGAATTTTATAAGTTTCAATGAGATCCCCTCTCATTCTTCTAAACTCTAGCGAATATAAGCCTAATCGACCCAATCTCTCCTCATACGTCATTCCTGCCATCTCAGGTATCAGTCTGGTGAATCTTGGCTGCACTCTCTCCATGGCAAGAATATCCTTCCTCAGATAAGACGACCAAAACTGCACACAATATTCAAGGTGTGGTCTTACCAAGGCCCTGTACAACTGCAGCAAGACATCCTTGCTCCTGTACTCGAATCCTCTCGCTATGAAGGCCAACATACCATTTGCCTTCTTAACCGCTTGCTGCAGCTGCATGCTTACCTTCAGCGACTGGTGCACAAGGACACCCGGGTCTCATTGCACTATCCCTTTTCCCAATCTATTGCCGTTCAGATAATAATCTGTCTTCCTGTTTTTGTCACCAAAGTGGATAACCTCGCATTTATCCACATTATACTGCATTTGCCATGCATCTGCCCAATCATCCAACCTGTCCAAATCATACTGGAGTTTCTCTGCATCCTTTATCTAGATTTTCAAAAGGCCTTCAATAAGGTACCACATAATAGACTAATGAATAATGTCAGAGAATGCGAAGTCGGGACAAGGAACAGAATGGATAGCTAGCTGGTTTCGAGACAGAAAGCAGAGAGTTGCGGTAAAGGGAAGCTATTCAGAGTGGCAGAAGGTGGGAAGTGGTGTTCCACAAGGATCAGTGCTGGCACCACTGTTGTTCATAATTTATATTAATGATTTAGGCCTTGAAATCAAAAACATAATTTCTAAATTTGCAGACGACACCAAATTGTGGCAGGGGGAGGTGGGGGGGGATAGCCAATACTGAGAAGGACTGCAACAAATTACAAGACATTAATAAACTTGCAGAATGGGCATATAATTGGCAAATGAAATTCAACACAGATAAATGTGAGGTATTACAATTTAGTAAGAAAAATACGGAGGTCACATAGTACTTGGAAAATAAGAATCTAAATGGGGTAGAGGAGCAAAGGGATCTAGGAGTACAAATACACATCACTAAAAGTATTGCCACAGGTTAACAAGGCCATAAAAAAGGCAAACCAAGCACTAGGGTTTATTTCTAGAGGAATAGAATTGAAAAGTAGAGAAGTTATGCTAAACTTGTATCAAACCTTGGTTTGACTACACTTGGGAGTACTGTGTGCAATTCTGGTCGCCATGTTATAAAAAGGATATAGAGGCACTTGAGAAGATTTACAAGGATGATACCAGAAATGCTAGGATACACCTATCTGGAAAGGACAGGCTGGGTCTCTTTTCTCTTGAAAAGAGAAGTCTGAGAGGTGACCTAATAGAGGTCTTTAAAATCATGAAAGATTTTGATAGAGTGGATACAGAGAGAGTGTTTCCACTTGTGGGCAAGAGCAAAACTAGAGGCCATCAATATAAGATAGTCACCAAGAAATCAAATAGGGAATTCAGAATAAACTTCTTTACTCAGAGAATGGTGAGAATGTGGAACTCACTACTACAGGGAGTGGTTGAAGCGAATAGTATAGATGCATTTAAGGGGTCGTTAGATAAGCATATGAAGGAGAAGTGAATAGAGGGTTATGCTGATAGGGTTAGATGAGGAAAGACGGGAGGAGGCTCGAGTGGAGCATAAACACCGGCATAGACTGGTTGGGCCAAATGGCCTGTTTCTGTGGCGTATATCCTATATAGCCCTATGTAGTGCTGGGGTTACAGTAGAGTAGTGCAGGCCTGTGTAGATTGTATGAAAGCTGTGAATGGGACTCTGAACTTAGCAGCTCTGGTCAGGTCATTGAATTTCTTCCCCTATTGCTGCCTGGCCCGTGGTGTCATACTCCTGGCATTCACATGCTCAACTACTTCTGCCCACTGTTGCCAGGCTATCTGGCGAGACATTTGGTCCAGATCAACACCTCCATCCCCCGGTCACTTTCTCCACCAGGATCTCCATGGCACTACCAGAGAAATGAGCAGCAGAATGGTTTTCAGGCAGTCACAGCTCTGTATCACATAGGAACAGGAGTGGCTAGTTAGGCCATCAAGCCTTTTCCACCATTCTGTTACATCATGGTTGATCTGTACCTCAACTCATTTATCCGCCTTTGAGCCATATCCTTTGCTATCCTTACCTAACAAAAATCTATCAATCGCAGTCTTAAAAATGTCAATTGACCCAGCATCCACAGCCTTTTGGGGGGAGAGAATTTCAGAATTATTTGAAATAGTGCTTCCTGATTTCATTCTTGAATGGCCTAGCTCTAATTTTGAGATTATGCCCCTTTATTCTAGATTCCCTCACCAGAGGAAATATCATTCTGTGTCTACCTTATCGAATGCCTTTTTAAAATTCATTCATGGGATGAGGGCATTGCAGGCAAGGCCAGCATTTATTGCCCATCCCTAATTGCCCTTGAGAAGGTGGTGGTGAGCCGCCTTCCTGAACCACTGAGTACGTGTGGTGAAGGTACTCTCACAGTGCTGTTAGGGAGGGAGTTCCTGGATTTTGACCCAGCGATGATGAATGATCGGCGATATACTTCCAAGTCAGGATGGTGTGTGACTTGAAGGGGAACTTGGAGGTGGTGGTGTTCCTATGCACCTGCTGTCCTTGTCCTTCTAGGTGGTAGAGGTCGCGTGTTTGGGAAGTGCCGCTGAAGAAGCCTTGGCGAGTTGCTGCAGTGCATCTTGTGAATGGTACACACTGCAGTCACGGTACTCCAGTGGTGGAGGGAGTGACCATTTAAGGTGGTAGATGGGGTGCCAATCAAGCGGGCTGCTTTGCCCTGGATGGTGTCGAGCTTCTTGAGTGTTGTTGGAGCTGCACTCACCCAGGCAAGTGGAGAGTATTCCATCACACTCCTGACCTGTGCTTTGTAGATGGTGGCAAGGCTTTGGGGAGTCAGGAGGTGAGGAGCTTGGACCTGGGAGAGAGCAGCAGCGCAACCGGCGGGAGATAAAACCGGCGGATTCAGCGAGGCCCGACCAGAGAGCTTGGACCTGGGAGAGAGCAGCAGCGCGACCGGCGGGAGATAAAACCGACGGATTCAGCGAGGCCCGACCAGAGAGCTTGGACCTGGGAGAGAGCAGCAGCGCGACCGGCGGGAGATAAAACCGGCGGATTCAGCGAGGCCCGACCAGAGAGCTTGGACCTGGGAGAGAGCAGCAGCGCGACCGGCGGGAGATAAAACCGGCGGATTCAGCGAGGCCCGACCAGAGAGCTTGGACCTGGGAGAGAGCAGCAGCGCGACCGGCGGGAGATAAAACCGGCGGATTCAGCGAGGCCCGACCAGAGAGCTTGGACCTGGGAGAGAGCAGCAGCGCGACCGGCGGGAGATAAAACCGGTGGATTCAGCGAGGCCCGACCAGAGAGTTTGGACCTGGGAGAGAGCAGCAGCGCGACCGGCGGGAGATAAAACTGGCGGATTCAGCAAGGCCCGACCAATTCAACAGCAGAGGAGAGAGGTAAAAAGTAATCCAAGTGTGACGTCACCAGGAAGCAGGTAAGTGATTGGTTGGTGAGTATTTCTTTTATTACAAGCTTAAATTCTGCGGTTTATATTTTCTTGCGTCTCTGTGGTGTAGTGAGGACAGTTGGTAAATAAGCACCCTAGAGTATATCTTTAACTGGTGGTATTGAATTAATTTAAATTAATTAAAGGGGTAAGTCATGCCAGGAGAGCCCAGCCCCGTGTTATGCTCCTCTTGCTCTATGTGGGAATTCAGGGACGCTGCCGGTGTCCCTGACGACCACGTGTACCAGAAATGCATCCAGCTGCAGCTACTAACGGGCCGCATTGAGGCGCTGGAGCTGCGGATGGATGGATTGTGGAGCATTCACGATGCTGAGAGGGTCGTGGATTACACGTTTGATGAGTTGGTCACACCGCAGGGTAGGGCTGCACAGGCAGAAGGGAAATGGGTGACCACCAGGCGGAGCGGGAGAAGCAGGCAGGTAGTGCAGGAGACCCCTGTGGCCATCCCCCTTTCAAACAGGTATACCGATTTGGATACTGTTGAGGGGGATGACTCACCAGAGGAAGGCAGCAGCAGCCAACTTCCTGGCACCGGGGGTGTTGCTGCTGCTCAGGAAGGGAGGAAAAAGAGTGGGAGAGCAATAGTAGTAGGGGATTCTATCGTAAGGGGAACAGATAGACGGTTCTGTGGCCGTAGACGTGACTCCAGGATGGTTTGTTGCCTCCCTGGTGCCAGGGTCAAGGATGTCACTGAACGGCTGCAGGGCATTCTGAAGGGGGACGGTGAACAGGCAGAGGTCGTGGTTCACATTGGGACCAACGACATAGGTAGGAAGAGGGATGAGGTCCTGCAACAAGAATTTAGGGAGCTAGGTAGCAGATTAAAGAGCAGGACTTCAAAGTTTGTAATCTCTGGATTACTCCCGGTGCCATGTGCTAGTGAGTGTAGGAATAGGAGGATAGAGCAGATGAATGCGTGGCTAAAGAGTTGATGCAGGAGGGAGGGCTTTAGTTTCCTGGATCACTGGGCCTGCTTCTGGGAAAGGTGGGACTTGTACAAGTCGGACGGGTTGCACCTGAACCAGAGCGGGACAAATATCCTTGCGGGGAGGTTTGCTAGCACTGGTCGGGGGGGTTTAAACTAAAATGGCAGGGGGTTGGGAACCTGAGCAGGGAGACAGAGGAAAGGAAAACAGGGATAAAAGCAAAAGATAGGAAGGAGAAAAACAAAAGTGGCAGTCAGAGAAATCAACGGTTTAAATCAAACGTGGCCACAGTAAATAATAATTCTAATAGGTCTAAGAGCGTTAAAAAAACAAGCCTGAAGGCTTTGTGTCTTAATGCGAGGAGTATTTGTAATAAGGTGGATGAATTGGCTGCACAAATAGAGGTAAACGAATACGATTTGGTTGGGATTACAGAAACGTGGCTCAAGGATGGCCAAGACTGGGAACTCAACATCCAGGGGTATTCGATATTCAGGAAAGATAGGCAAAAAGGAAAGGGAGGTGGGGTAGCATTACTGGTTAAAGAAGGGATTAATACAATTGTAATGAAGGATATTAGCTCTGATGATATGGAATCTGTATAGGTAGAATTGAGAAATACGAAGGGGAAAAAACATTAGTGGGAGTGGTATATAGACCTCCAAACAGTAAGGTGGAGGTTAGGGATGGCATTAAAAGGGAAATTAAAGAAGCGTGCAATAAGGGCACAGCAGTCATCATGGGTGACTTTAATCTACATATAGATTGGGCCAACCAAATTAGTAACAATACTGTGGAGGAGGAATTCCTGGAGTGTTTACGGGATGGTTTCCTGGACCAATATGTCGAGGAACCAACCAGAGATCAGGCCATCTTAGACTGGGTATTATGTAACGAGAAAGGATTAATTAACAATCTTGTTGTACGAGGCCCCTTGGGTTGGAGCGATCATAATATGTTCGAATTCTTCATTAAGATGGAGAATGAAGTCGTTGACTCAGAGACAAGGGTCCTCAATTTAAATAAAGGAAACTATGATGGTCTGAGGAGCGAGTTGGGTAGGATTGAGTGGGGAATGGCGCTCAAAGGGTTGATGGTGGATAGGCAATGGCAAACATTCAAAGACCGAATGGATGAGCTACAGAATTTGTTCATCCCAGTTTGGCATAAAAATAAAACAAAAAAGGTGACTCAACCGTGGCTAACAAGGGAAATTAGGGATAGCATAAGATCCAAAGAGAGGACATATAAATTGGCTAGAAAAAGCAATAATCCTGAGGATTGGGAGCAGTTTAGGATTCAACAAAGGAGGACAAAGGGATTAATTAAGAAAGGGAAAATAGAATATGAGAGTAAGCTTGCAGGGAACATAAAAACTGACTGTAAAAGCTTTTATAGATATGTGAAGAGAAAAAGATTAGTGAAGTCAAGCGTAGGTCCCTTACAGTCAGAATCAGGGGAATTTATAATGGGAAACAAGGAAATGGCAGACCAACTAAATACATACTTTGGTTCTGTCTTCATAAAGGAGGACACAAATAACCTCCCAGAGATGCCGGGGAACATAGGGTCTGATGAAAGAGAGGAACTGAAAGAAATCAGTATTTGTAGGAAAATGGTGTTAGGAAAATTGATGGGACTGAAGGCCGATAAATCCCCAGGGCCTGATGGTCTACATCCCAGGGTACTTAAGGAAGTGGCCCTGGAGATAGTAGATGCATTACTGGTCATCTTCCAGAACTCGATAGACTCTGGAACGGTACCCATGGATTGGAGTGTAGCTAATGTTACCCCACTATTCAAAAAAGGTGGTAGAGAAAAAGCGGGGAATTATAGACCGGTAAGCCTGACATCGGTAGTGGGGAAAATGCTAGAGTCTATTATAAAAGATGTAATAACAGAGCACTTGGAAAGCAGTGACAGGATCGGACAAAGTCAACATGGATTTACAAAAGGTAAATCATGCTTGACTAATCTACTGGAATTTTTTGAGGATGTAACTGGTAAAATAGATAAGGGAGAACCAGTGGATGTGGTGTATTTGGACTTTCAGAAGGCTTTCGATAAGGTCCCACACAAGAGATTAGCGTGCAAAATTAAGGCACATGGGATTGGGGGCAAGGTATTGACTTGGATAGAGAACTGGTTGGCGGACAGAAGGCAAAGAGTTGGAATAAACGGGTCATTTTCCGAGTGGCAGGCAGTGACTAGTTGGGTACCGCAAGGATCGGTCCTAGGACCCCAGCTGTTCACAACATATATTAATGATCTGGACAAGGGAATTGGATGTAATATCTCCAAATTTGCAGACGACACAAAGCTGGGCGGGAGGGTAAGCTGCGAGGAGAATGTCGGGAAACTCCAGTACGATTTGGACAGGTTGGGTGATTGGGCAGATACATGGCAAATGCACTATAATGTGGATAAATGTGAGGTTATCCACTTTGGTGGCAAAAACAGGAAGGCAGATGATGCGCTATCAATTACTCATAAAAGACTGGGGCCTAGAAATTGGGTTGTGGGTTCGCCAGGGCTGTAGCGCCAGAAATTTTGCGCCAGCGTTAATGCGGCAGCGCCCGACGAAAGTTCGGTTGCGCCGGGCCCAGATGGTGGCGGGCGCTAAAGGAGGGTTTTAGCGCCTCAAAACGGGCGTTCAATTGGGTTTTCCGGCGCTAATCCCCCGCTGCGGCACCCGATGCGGTGCGGCAGGCTGGGGAACTGCAGGCCTCCTCCTTCTGTTAAGGAGGAGCTGCCTGCAGCCGACAACTGACCGGCGGATTCCCCCGACATCTGAGCCCGGCACCTCGGGGAAGTGCCGGGCTCGCAGCACACACACATCAGGGCCGCGGGGGGGGTGATGCAGGAGTCCGGGAAGGGAGGTGCGGGCAGGCGGCCGCCGGGAACGCGGCCGGCCGCCGCTCCACCTTTATGCGCCGGCGCAAAGGCGTGTAAGAACCCTTTCCACAATCGTTGGTTGCGCCTGCCACGGGCGAGGCGGGCGCAACTGAATTTGGGCTTGGGGCCGGGTTACCACGGCAACCGGGACGCTGCGCACACCGATGACGTCATCGGTGCCGGCGCAGCGCTACCGGCTACCGCCGATGGTAAGGCCCAAGTCAATTTCAGAAACGGCTATAATTCCAGCGCAATGCCCTCCAGCGCCGCTAATTGGGCGCTAACCCCACTCAATTTCTAGGCCTGAGAGTTAAGAGAGTAACTAAAGGCTTTTATTAACAAAAGAATGAAGGTCTGCCTCGAGTGGTCGACCGGGCTAGAAATACAAAGGGCTGGGGAGCAGTCACCTTTATACTAGGACTTGTGGGAGGAGTCAGCCGAGGCATGTCCAGGCATGTACGTAGTGGAATACAAACAGTGGTTTACCACATTCACCCCTTGTTTAAAATTGAGTCCGGCGGGGTGAAGTGTATTAAAAGTTAGTGTATTGGAGTCTCTCCGGAGGTCTTGTCTGCCGCTGTGATCGGCGTGGCGACAGCAGAGGTAGTGGAGCTTCCGGCGTCGAGTCCTGCGTGGGCTGTGGCACAGGCGTGTCGTCTTCGTAGGTGTCGAGCGGGTCGCGGGGCCCAGGCCTGCCGTCTGCTGGGGCTGGATATCGGATCGTGGGGGGGGGGTGGTAGTGAGTAGTGGGTTACTGCGGCCCCCGAGGGTGCAAGGTCTCTTATGGAGACTGTGTCCTCCCGCCCGTCCGGGTATGCAATGTAAGCATACTGGGGGTTGGCATGGAGGAGGTCGACCCTCTCGACCAGGGGGTCCGTTTTATGGGTCCTCACGTGCCTTCTCAGTAGGACCGGCCCTGGGGACGTCAGCCATGGCGGTAGCGATGTCCCCGATGTGGACTTCCTTGGGAAGACAAACATTTTCTCATGAGGGGTGGCGTTAGTGGCAGTGCAGAGCAGTGACCGAATAGAGTGGAGCGCATCGGGGAGCAGATCCTGCCAGCGGGAGGTTGGAAGGCCCCTAGACTTTAAGGCTAGCACGGCGGCCTTCCAAACTGTTGCATTTTCTCTTTCCACCTGTCCGTTCCCCCGGGGTTTGTAACTGGTGGTCCTGCTTGTGGCAATACCCCTAGTTAGCAGGTACTGACGGAGTTCGTCGCTCATAAACGATGAGCCCCGGTCGCTATGGATATAGCTGGGGAAACCGAACAGGGTGAAGAGGTCGTTCAGACATTTAATGACCGTGGCACTGGTCATGTCCGGGCAGGGGATGGCGAACGCGAAACGGGAGTACTCATCAATAATATTGAGGAAGTACACATTGCGGTCGGAGGAGGGGAGAGGCCCTTTAAAATCAACGCTCAGGCGCTCGAAGGGGCGAGTGGCTTTTATCAGGTGGGCCCTGTCTGGTCTATAAAAGTGCGGTTTGCACTCAGCGCAGACTTGGCAGTTCCTGGTCATGGTCCTGACCTCCTCAATAGAGTAAGGCAGGTTGCGGGCCTTGATGAAGTGGAAGAACCTGGTGACCCCCGGGTGGCAGAGGTCATTGTGGAGGGCCCGCAGTCTATCGATCTGCGCGCTGGCGCAGGTGCCACGCGATAGCGCATCCGGGGGTTCATTGAGCTTCCCGGGCCGGTACAAGATCTCGTAATTGTAGGTGGAAAGTTCGATTCTCCACCTCAAGATCTTGTCATTTTTGATTTTGCCCCTCTGCTTGTTGTTAAACATGAAAGCAACTGAACGTTGGTCAGTGAGCAGGGTAAATCGTTTTCCGGCCAGGTAGTGCCTCCAATGACGCACAGCCTCCACAATCGCCTGGGCCTCCTTCTCAACAGCGGAGTGTCTGGTCTCCGGGCCTTGGAGGGTTCATGAAAAGAAGGCCACGGGTCTCCCCGCCTGATTGATGGTAGCGGCCAGGGCAAAGTCGGACGCGTCGCTTTCCACCTGGAAGGGGATGGATTCGTCCACTGCGTGCATGGTGGCTTTGGCAATGTCTTCCTTGATACGGTGGAAGGCTAAGCGGGCCTCTGCCGTCAAGGGAAAAGAGGTGGACTTGATCAGCGGATGGGCCTTGTCCGCATAGTAGGGGACCCACTGGGCATAATAGGAGAAAAACCCTAGGCACCTCTTCAGGGCCTTGAGGCAGTGGGGCAGTGGGAGTTTCATAAGGGGACGCATCCGGTCGGGGTCGGGGCCGATGACTCCGTGTTCCACAATACAGCCAAGGATGGTGAGGCGGTTTGTGCGGAATATGCACTTCTCCTTGTTATATGTCAGGTTCAGGAGTTGGGCGGTGCGGAGGAATTTTTCGAGGTTTGCGTCATGGTCCTGCAAGTCACGGCCGCAGATGGTCACATTGTCCAGATATGGGAAAGTGGCCTGCAACGCATTTTGATCTACCATCCGGTCCATCTCCCTTTGGAAGACGGAGACCCCGTTGGTGACGCCAAAGGGGACCCTAAGGAAGTGGTAGAGGCGGCCGTTTGCCTCAAAGGCAGTATACTGGCGGTCCTCAGGGCGGATAGGGAGCTGGCGGTACGCTGATTTCAGGTCAATGGTCGAGAAGACGCGGTACTGCGCGATCTGGTTGACCATATCAGCTATGCGGGGGAGTGGGTAGGCGTCCAGCAGGGTGTAGCGATTTATTGTCTGGCTGTAGTCGATGACCAGGCGCTGCTTCTCGCCGGTCTTAACGACCACAACCTGGGCTCGCCAGGGGCTGGTGCTGCCCTCAATAATCCCTTCCTTCAGGAGCCGCTCCACTTTGGTTTTAATGAAAACCCTGTCCCCGGCACTGTATCGCCTGCTCTTTGTGGCGATGGGCTTACAGTCGGGGGTGAGGTTAGCAAACAGTAGGGGGGGGGTGACTCAGAGTGTGGAGAGGTTGCACCTGGTGCGCGGCGGGTAATTTGGGAGCTGCTGGCTGCGGACTGTGAGTGGGGGTAGGGATCCACCGTACGCCATCGTAACACTTTTAAGGTGGCACTGAAAATCTAGCCCCAGCAGGACGGCAGCGTAGAGGTCGGGCAGGACCAGAAGTTTAAAATGATCGTACACGGTCCCGTCTACTACGAGTGTCACTACGCAGTAGCCGCCGATGTCCGCCGACTGGGACTCGGAGGCCATAGAAATCCGCTGGTGCGCAGGCAGGACTGGGAGAGAGCAACGCCGCACCGTGTCGGGGTGGATGAAGCTCTCCGTGCTCCCAGAGTCAAAAAGGCAGATTGTATCATGGCCATTTACCTTAATGTCCATTGTGGAACTGGCCAGCTGGTGCGGTCTCGCTTGGTCCAGTGTAACGGATGCCAGCGTAGGGGTCGGTGTGTCGCTGCGGGTATCAGATGAGGCGGTGTTGGGGGCCTGCTGCGTTCCGGCTGTCGTCCAAGATGGCGGCGTCCATGATCCCCATGTGGCTGGAGCCATCCAAAATGGCTGCTGTACCGGTGGTTCGCACATGGCCGGGGAGGCCCAAGATGGCGGCCCGCATGGCCCACACGTGGCGCTGCTGGGGTTCGGGGTGGCTTTGGCCCTGCAGACGTTAGCGTAGTGTCCCTTCTTCCCGCAGCCCGAGCAGATCGCGTTTTTCGCCGGGCAACGCGCTCTGGGGTGTTTTGCCTGGCCACAGAAGTAGCATTTCTGGCCTTGGGGCACTGCTGTCTGGCCTTGGGACACTGCTGCGGTAGTTGGGCCGTTGCTGGGGTGTGGCTGGGGTGGCACGGCGCTATGAGGCGGTCCTACCGTGTCCCAGGCTGTCATTCCCCGCGGCGTCCACGGTGCAGAGGAGTAGGCATCCATGCCCCGGTAGGCTGCATCCAATGATAGTGCGAGTTCAGAGGCCTTGTTGAGGTCGAGGTCACTCTGCTCCAACAGTCGCTGTCGGGTGTAATTGGATCTGTGGCCCGCTACAAAAGTGTCCCGGATAAGTTCCTCTGTGTACACGGCGGCCTTTACATCCTTACAACCACAGGCCCGGCCAAGCACAGACAGTGCCTGAAGGTATTCCACGGTCGATTCCCCAGGTTGTTGTTTACGGCTCCCCAGAAGGTGCCTGGCGTACACTTCGTTCACTGGGCGCGTGTACTGGTCCTTGAGGAGCTTGATAGCGTCCGCGTACGAGGTCGCGTCTTGGATGACTGAGTACACTCGGTGGTTCACTTTGGAGGTCAGGACATCCAGTTTGTCCTCGTCCGATTTGATTGCTGCGGAGGCGGTCAGGAATTTTTCGAAACACTTAAGCCAGTGAGTAAACTTGGTGGATGAGTCCGCCTCCCGACGATCTAAGCCCAGGCATGCTGGTGTGAGGATCTTCTCCATTATAAAAATTTTGTTAATAAAATTGATGCGCTATCAATTACTCATAAAAGACTGAGAGTTAAGAGAGTAACTAAAGGCTTTTATTAACAAAAGAATGAAGGTCTGCCTCGAGTGGTCGACCGGTCCAGAAATACAAAGGGCTGGGGAGCAGTCACCTTTATACTAGGACTTGTGGGAGGAGTCAGCCGAGGCATGTCCAGGCATGTACACAGTGGAATACAAACAGTGGTTTACCACAGCAGATTATTATTTGAATGGCAATAGATTGGGAGAAGGGGAAGTGCAAAGAGACCTGGGTGTCCTTGTGCACCAGTCGCTGGAGGTAAGCATGCAGGTGCAGCAGGTGGTTAAGAAGGCAAATGGTATGTTGGCCTTCGTAGCAAGAGGGTTCGAGTACAGGAACAAGGATGTCTTGCTACAGCTGTACAGGGCCTTGGTGAGACCGCACCTTGAGTATTGTGTGCCGTTTTGGTCACCTTACCTGAGGAAGGACGTTCTTGCCATGGAGGGAGTGTAGCGAAGATTCACCAGGCTGATACCTGGGATGGCAGGAATGACATATGAGGAGAGATTGTGTCGATTGGGCTTATACTCACTGGAGTTTAGAAGATTGAGAGGGGATCTCATCGAAACCTATAAAATTCTGTCAGGTCTGGACAGACTAGATGCAGGAAGGATGTTTCTGATGGCCGGGGAGTCCAGAACCAGGGGTCATAGTCTAAGGATAAGGGGTAAGCCATTTAGGACTGAAATGAGTCGGAATTTCTTCACCCAGAGAGTGGTGAACCTGTGGAATTCTCTGCCACAGAGGGCGGTGGAGGCTAATTCATTAAATATATTCAAGAAAGAGTTGGATATATTTCTTGAGGCTAAAGGGATCAAGGGATATGGGGAAAAGGCAGGGACAGGGTGTGGTAAACCACTGTTTGTATTCCACTGTGTACATGCCTGGACATGCCTCGGCTGACTCCTCCCACAAGTCCTAGTATAAAGGTGACTGCTCCCCAGCCCTTTGTATTTCTGGACCGGTCGACCACTCGAGGCAGACCTTCATTCTTTTGTTAATAAAAGCCTTTAGTTACTCTCTTAACTCTCAGTCTTTTATGAGTAATTGATAGCGCATCACAGGGTACTGAATTTGGATGATCAGCCATGATCACATTGAATGGCGGAGCAGGCTCGAAGGGCCGAATGGCCTACTCCTGCTCCTATCTTCTATGTTTCTATGTTTCTATGAGACACTCGCCGCAGAATACCTAGCCTCTGGCCTGCTCTTGTTGCCACAGTATTTATGTGGCTGGTCCAGTTAAGTTTCTGGTAAATGGTGACCCCCATGATGTTGATGGTGGAGGATTCGGCAATGGTAATGCTGTTGAATATCAAGGGGCGGTGGTTAAACACTCACTTTTTGGAGATAGTCATTGCCTGGCACTTATGTGACGCGAATGTTACCTGCCACTTATCAGCCCAATCCTGAATGTGGTCCATGTCTTGCTGCATGCGGGCATGGACTGCTTCATTATCTGAGGAGTTGCGAATAGCACTGAACACTGTGCAGTCATCAGCGAACATCCCGCTTCTGACCTTATGATGGAGGGAAGGTCATTGATGAAGCAGCTGAAGACAGTTGGGCCTAGGACACTGCCCTGAGGAAACCCTGCAGCGATGTCCTGGGGCTGTGATGATTGACCTCCAACCACCACAACCATCTTCCTTTGTGCTGGGTATGACTCCAGCCAGTGGAGAGTTTTACCCCCCGATTCCCATTGACTTCAGTTTTACTAGGGCTCCTTGATGCCACACTCGGTCAAATGCTGCCTTGATGTCAAGGACAGTCACTCTCACCTCACCTGGAATTCAGCTCTTTTGTCCATGTTTGGACCAAGGCTGTAATGAGGTCTGGAGCTGAGTTGTCCTGGCGGAACCCAAATTGGACATCAGTGAGCAGGTTATTGGTGAGTAAGTGCCGCTTGATAGCACTGTCGACGACACCTTCCATCACTTTGCTGATGATTGAGAGTAGACTGATGGGGCGGTAATTGGCCAGATTGGATTTGTCCTGCTTTTTGTGGACAGGACATACCTGGGCAGTTTTCCACATTGTCGGATAGATGCCAGTGTTATAGCTGTACTGGAACAGCTTGGCTAGAGGCGCGGCTAGTTCTGGAGCACAAGTCTTCAGCACGACAGCCGGGATGTTGTCGGGGCCCATAGCCTTTGCTGTATCCAGTGTGCTCTGCCGTTTCTTGATATCATGTGGAGTGAATCGAATTAGCTGAAGACTGGCTTATGTGGTGATGTGGACTTCAGGAGGAGGCCGATATGGATCATCCACTTGGCACTTCTGTCTGAAGATGGTTGCAAACGCTTTAGCTTTTTATTTTGCTCTCGTGCTGGGCTCCACCATTATTGAGGATGGGGATATTCTTGGAGCCTCCTCCTCCCGTTAGTTGTTTAATGGTCCACCACCATTCACGACTGGATGTGGCAAAAGTGGGACCAGGTAGCAATAGAGAAAAAATTCAATGACCTGACCAGAGTTGCTAAGTTCAATTCAATTCAATTCAATTCAATTTTATTTTATTTGTCATATATGCAGCAGACGTGTGTACTGCACAATGAAATGTTGATTTTTACGAGTCCTCCCAACATTGGAATAAATATGGCATAACAATGATAAAAATACTAATAGAAATACAGTAATAATAAATAAAACAACAGTAATAAATAATAATAAATTATACGTTCATGAGTCTTATGGCCTGGGGGTAGAAGCTGTTTCGAAACCTACTGGTACGAGACCGTATGCTTCGGTATCTCTTACCGGACGGGAGCAGGGCGAAGAGGTTGTGGCTGGGGTGGCTCGCGTCTTTAATGATTCTCAGCGCCTTCCCCCGGCACCTCTCGGGGTAGATATCCTGGACAGCAGGTAGTTTAATTCCTATAGTATGTTGTGCAGCTTTCACCACCATCTGTAGAGCCTTGCGGTCTGTGGCGGTGCAGTTGCCATACCAGGTAGTGATGCAGCCGGACAGGATACTCTCGATGGTGCACCGGTAGAAGTTGGTGAGAATCTGGGGGGCCATTCCACATTTCTTCAGTCTCCTGTGGAAGAACAGGCGTTGGCATGCCTTCTTCGTTACGACGGCAATGTGATGTGACCACATTACGTCCTCCGTAATGAATACACCCAGGAATTTGAAGCTGCTGACCCTCTCCACCTCAGCCCCTTCGATGTAGATTGGGGTGTGTCCCTCCCCCTGCCGCTTCCTGTAATCCACGATCATCTCCTTTGTTTTGCTGATGTTGAAGGAGAGGTTGTTGTACTTGCACCATTCTGCTAGAGCTCTTACCTCCTCCCTGTAGCCTGTCTTGTCGCCATCTGTGATCAGGCCTACAATGGTAGTGTCATCAGCAAACTTGATGATGGAGTTGGAGTTGTGCGTGGCCACGCAATCGTGAGTAAACAGGGAGTGCAGAAGGGGGCTGAGCACACAACCCTGGGGAGCTCCCGTGTTCAGGATCAATGTTGAGGAGGTGTTACTGCCTATTTTCACCACCTGGGGTCTGCCCATCAGGAAGTCCAGGATCCAGTTGCATAGGGAGGTGTTAAGTCCTAGCTCACTGAGCTTGTTGACAAGCTTGGAGGGGATAATGGTATTGAATGCTGAACTATAATCAATGAACAACATTCTCACATAGGTGTTCCTCTTATCCAGGTGTGATAAGGCAGTGTGCAGTACAGTGGCGATGGCATCATCCCTAGATCTTTTTGGGCGGTAAGCAAATTGGAGTGGGTCCAGTGTGTCAGTTAGTAAGGAGTTGATGTGGGTTTTGACCAGCCTCTCAAAGCACTTCATGATGACAGAAGTGAGTGCTATGGAGCGGTAGTCGTTTAAACAGGTTACTTTTGTTTTTTTGGGGACTGGAATAACCGATGTCATCTTGAAGCAGGTGGGGACTACAGACTGGTACAGTGAACGGTTGAATATATCCGTAAACACGGCTGCCAGCTGGTCAGCGCATGCTCTAAGGACACGCCCAGGGATTCCATCTGGACTGGGTGCTTTGTGGGTGTTCACTCTCTTAAAAGTCTTGCTCACGTCAGCCACGGAGATTGAGAAGACCCGGTCGTCCTGAGCCGCGGGCGCCCTTGTAACAGGCCAGTTGTTGTTGGCCTCAAACCGGGCGTAAAAAGTGTTAAGCTCGTCCGGGAGAGAGGCATTGCTGGGCATGACACAGCTGGGTTTCCCTTTGTAGTCTGTAAAAGATTGTAGTCCACTCCACATCCTTCGCGAATGAGTCCCATTCACAGATTTCTTTATCAATTTGATTTTAATTTCTTGTAAAATACTTTAACTATCCACAGGCAAACGTATCAAATTCAATGAAAATTCAAAGCTTACAGATTGAGCAACTGAAATAAAATAAATTGCAATACAGTGACAATGGGGGTAACTTTCAACTTGGGAGGGGCAGAAAACAGCAGTCTCCGAGCGGCTGCCCCCCCACCATCAGTGGAAAGGAAAATCGGGTGGGGTGTATAACAGGTGGCAGATCTGATATCGCTAATGTTTCCACCACTGCCAAAGTTGTAAGTTACTCTCTAAATCTACTGCAGTTGACCCTACAGGTTTGTTATGGATGCTTTTATTATGACATCAGAACCAATCCAAGGACATCAACAAGCTTCTGATGCAAAAACAAAAAATGCTGGAAACACTCAGCACATCAGTCAGCATCTGTGAAGAGCTAGAAATCTGAAACAAAAACAGAAAAATGATGCTGACAGATAATTCCAGCATTTTCTGTTTTAGTTTTAGATCTCCAGTGCATGAAACTTTTTGCTTTTTATTTAACAATATCCTTATCCTGAACAATCACCTGGTAAAAGTCCAGATGTGAGATGCCAGAATTTGATGTACTATTGACATGTCAAACACTGTAAAGTTAAATCTAATAAGTCTGCTGTGCAGTCTGAACTATAACGAGTTTAATTTTGTGGACCAGGAATCTGGTTTGATGCTATGTATAATCACAAGTGTTTACCTAGAATTTGCTTGACAATTTTGAATAAGCATGTGAGGTACAAGAAAACCAGGATCAAAACCTTTGAAGGACTCTGGATTGAAGCCAACTGGATTGTTGGTATTTGTGTTTCATATTATCAGTCAGTACTGTAATGTATATACCTTTAAGGGGGGAACTATGTTTTACAGCTCATGTATACTGCAGTACCGGCAGTGACCACACCTGTATATAGCACTGAGTAGTAATCTGTACAGATCAGTTGCAGTGTGAGCCACGTTGAGTAAACACCTGTTGTACCGTTCTCCGCAGTCTGTGTCTTATTATACACGGACGCAACAAGTACCAGAAGGTACAGAATTTATATAAGTTAATTGGAATAGATTTCAGCATTTGGATGTCCTTTACTGGAGTTTTGTCAATACATGCTGTCGGAGTTTATAAAACAACTCCAGTCACTGCATATTCCAAGACAAATGCAATGCTACAAATCTAATTTCCTAGATTTTGATGTATTATAGTCTCAGACAAGAGTTAAAACAGAAATGCCCTGATGAGTCAATATATATGAAGCTTTTGTAATAATGTCAGCACCATTACAGACATTAGAAATGGTGCAAGGGAAAGGAGTTTCTGAGAAAGTCGTCGTTCCTATTGCCAACAGTGAGGAGATAATGCTGTTACAGGTAAATAGAGCACCACACGTGCGTGCCGAAGTGTACTCACACATTTTATGGTGAGTTGTACTATTTACCATGCCACTTGAGAGGAGATCCTAGTACATGGTTTCCACCTAGAAAACCATTTGTCAGTTATCTAATGACCAACTAGTGGTAATTCTGTTGGGAATGGGTGGTGGGGGGAGGCAAGTGTAGTATCTTTGCAGTAAAGCTGGCTCTTTGTCAATATGCCTGGTGATGGGAGACTGCAACTGAATCAATCCTCTGTGACAGACTTTATATCTGAATCAAGCAGGTGTGCTGAACTCCAGAGCTCTGTTCATGATTAACCAGCCATTCTTTCATATTAATGGGACCTGGAAGGATAAACCTGTCACTGGGGGCTGGGAGTCTTCCCATTTAGCTCCAAATAACCATGCAAAATAGCACTCTAAAGGTTGGTGTGATTTTAGCTGGAAGAGCAATGGGAAGCTTACCAATGCCCTGTGATCGTAAGCTGTATAGTTAAGCATTGCGTTGAGTTTCCACGCTTGTTAAAGCTTGATGACCTATTTAGCTTAAGCTTTAAGTGCAATGTACTGCTTGCTCTACATAATGCATTGGGCCAGAAATTCGTGACCAAATGCGTGAGTACGGTCTGGGTACTCACGCATCTGGCCGTTGGAAATGCCGGCGTTCAACATGCACAGCGCATGCGGGGAACGCCGGCATTTCCAGTCCTCGGAACGAAGGGGTTCATAGGCACAGTGCGTGCGACTGCACAGGCAGCGCTTGCGCAGTGAACTTCGTCGATTACATTCATGGATTCAGTGAGGGTAAGTCCTTACAAGTTACACTTGAAAAAAGCATGTGTAAAGTTGTTCCAAGGCTGCGGAGGAAGATATATTTTATCGTGGAGCTTCTGAAAGGCAATATTTTTGTTTGGAAAAGGGAGGGAAGTTATTTTAAGAAATTTTAAGTAAGTTTTAAAGTTTAATTTTTTTTTTTTAAACGGGTTTTCAGAACGGTAGGTAGAAGGAGCAAGTGTGGCTGTGTGAATTGAATGTGAAAATGAGTGTTCTAAAATGAGTAATGTAACATTTCCAGCACTTTTAAGAAAGAAACTTTTCATCAGTAATAAGTAATTATGTATGTATGTCCACATATATTCCTTTACGTATATGTATGTATGTTTTATATTCCTTTACTTATGTGTATGAATGTATGTTTTTAATTATGATTTTCCAAGAAGTTACTTTCTCTGAAAGTCATAATTAAATAATACATTCATACACATAAGTAAAGGAATATATACATAACACGCAAAGGAATATATACAGACATACATACTTTCAGAAGCTCCACGATAAGAAATATCTTCCTCCGCAGCCTCTGGAGCAACTGTACCCATGCTTTTGTCATGTGTAAGTTGTAAGGACTTGACCTCACTGAAAGCATGAATGAAAGCGGCGAATTTTACTGCGCACGCGTTCTGCCTCTGAACCCCTTCGTTCAGAGGACAGGAAATGCCGGTTTTCCCCGCATGCGCTGTGCATGCTGAAAACCGGCATTTCCTCCAGCCAGACGCGTAAGTACCCCGACCGTACTCGCGCATTTGGAAGGGAATTACTGGGCCAACATTTTACATGTCAATAAAATGAAAAATTTAACAATTGCACGATTTGCCCCCTCGCATCTGCGACTGAGGGTCCAAGGAGGTGCATTGCGCAAGAGGTCATCGTCGTACGTATCCTCACACTGTTCCCTTTCGGGAACTGTATGAAGTGGTGGAAGGATTTATGGCCGTGATTAACGCTCATTCCGTGACCGTAACCATCTTTGAACCAGCCATTAGGGTGGTTAGTCCTATGGCGTGAGGGTTTTACGGGCTCCCACAACCCATCTGAGGGGGGGGGGCCACCCACACCCACGGACGCAAGTATCCCGCTGGATGTCCACCCAGAATTTATAGTTGGAGCTCCGACTCCACTTGCCGGGACTGTCTGGAGTGGGGTTCGAAACCCTACTCCTTCTGGCCCAGCGGCGGGGATGCTTACTGCTACGCAAAAGGCCCACTCCGCACAAAAGGTGACACCCATATGTTTCCTGCGCCTTTTCCCTCCCCGTGACTGGAGCCCTATGCTGCCACTTGAAAGACCAAGCTATCATCTGCCCTTTTTGCGGCGCCTTTGACTTCTCATTACCAATGATGAGCAGGCGCTGCGCCTCCACCTCCTTGAGGAGATTGCTGAGGTCATCATCAGTTCAATTGTGAGTTCTTTTAATGCCGTGAATTATGCTCATTCCAGCCATTTCACGTTGCTAATCGGATTGGGCCTTTGGCATAGCGGTAGGATCCCCGTCGCTGGGCCAGATCAGGGTAGGGTTTCGAACCCCGCTCCAGACAGTCCCGGCAAGTGGAGTCGGAGCTCCGGCTCTAAATTCTGGGTTGACATCCAGTGGGATATTTGCGTCCGTGGGTGTGGGTGGCCCCCCCTCCTTGTATAGCTTGTGGGAGCCCGTAAAACCCTCCCGCCATAGGACTAACCGCCCTAATGGCTGGTTCAAAGATGGTTACGGTCACGGAATGAGCGTTAATCATGGCCATAAATCCTTCCACCACGTATGACGACGACATTGCTAAATAAATAAATGGAATTTAAAAAATTCTTTTAGGGCTTTTAAAAGTCTTTAAATTGCTTTAATTCTGTTTAAAACTACTTCAGATTCTTCAAAATAATGTAAACGTTTTTAAAAGTTTATAAAAGTTACCAAAAGCTTCAAAAAACTTCCAAAAACCTATTTAAACTGCTGCTTTGCATGTAAAAATGCTTAGCAGCTTGGCAGAAACATTGGGGGCGTGTCCAGTGAAACTGAGACCTCAAGGGGCGTGTCTCAGTTGCACAGCGCGCCACAGGCTTCGCGCTGGCTGCACTCCTGGGCGGCGTGACGTCAGACGCTGCCCGGGAGTCAACATTTTAAAACAGCAATTCCAGGCGTCCCTGAAGCTCAACGGCCGGCGCGTCGGGTAAGTGCAGATCGGGGGCTTACACGCGCGGCAAGCCCCCGACTCGAATTTCTGGGCCATTATATTAGGTTATAGTACTCGCAACTAATTTAGAGATCTGATTGTAATAGTGATGAGGCCAACGTTGATTTAAATGTCCTTTTTCAATCATTAGATGAACTTTGTGTTGGTTCAAACATGGGCTAGTCATGCCATCTAATGTCTGTATGCTTTTGACTTGTACTGAATAATTAACATTCAACCCAATGACAGGTTTGTTTAACCAAGTGTCAATATCACCCAAATTCTTGCAAAGCTTTTAAAATGCAAGCTAAAGTGCAATGAGGATAATCATCTGTTACATTGAACAACTAAAACACTTAGATGCAATTTGTTTGTGTTTTTAGAAGGACTGGTGGAACATCATCTTGTTATTCATGAGTAAAGATTGACAAACAAGGTATACAGGTTTTGCTGAAAACTCGGAATCAAGAATAAAAATCATGAAAATATAGCTATTATTATTCTGGACACATCTTTTGTGTCCCAGTACAATCAAGAAACTGAAGACGGCTTGATACATTGTCATCAGGCAAGCAGTTTTAATATTCATAAGATGCAGTTCATTTCTGGCAGACACAATAATCGTTCCCTACTTCAGGGAAGTGAAATTAGTTTACTGACTTGTGTATTCCTGCATCTTCATGGGGAGTGTGATTCGTAATACTGACAACAACATTAGATCTCCTCACATTGCTTAATCTAGCTACTCTGAACAAGAATATCACTTATGTGCATCAACACATTTATAAGAACTAACAAACATAAATAAATCCAAAACTTGAATAGTGACTAACCACGAGAATAAAAGCAACGCATATTTTACAGAATTTAACATTTATTGAGTCCTTAAAAAAAATTGACTAAAGGTTTCAAAAAGGCTACTGCAGGGCTCACAGTGGTGTGACGAAAGCATTCCGTCTGCTGTATAACTGAACAGTTGAAAATTTATTTGTTTTCAGTCAGGGTGCTAGATGGATTATTTTACTATGGGGAATTCACTTCATCTACCTCACAAAGTGAAAAAATGTCAAGTTTATGTCTTTAATGAGAGCTTTGCCTTTATTATAAATTTAAGACAATTAACATCATATTAAGTCCCCTTTTCGGCTCTTTGAATTCATTTTCATTTTACACTGATAATATTTGGAAAGAAGCATTGCTAAATAACACAATTCAGTTACAAATGTTACCAATATCTGGGGGCTAAATTGGATAGCTCCCGAAAACAAATGCGGGGATCGCGATGTGCGATTAACCCGCACCCGTTGATTGAAATGCAGGCAGCACACCAACTTCATGCTACCTGCTTATTTCCATGAATGATATCAGCATCCAGCTGTGGTGAACCATGCCGTTCATTGGATGCATCAGCAGGGGGCCAATATCGTAACTTGCTTGCACCAGTTAAAGCTAGCCTGCATTGCTTAAAGCTAGCCTGCACCTCTTAAAAGGGAGGTGTATTGTGGCTGGAGCAGGTGCTGAGAGTCATGCAGGAAGTGAATCTGACCTGGGAAACGTGAGGAATGGCACAACATGGGAGAGAGCTGTAAGCCTTGCTGTCCTATTCTCAGGCTTGTAGTTCATTTTGACCCGCGAATTACAAAGGGAAATAATCAATGAATCACCCAAAAGCTCTTAACTTGAATAAAGTCGTTTATTAAAGGAAAAAAAGAAGAGAGAAAAGGGGGAAAAAGCACTTATAGATTTAAATGGCAATACAATGCCCTTCTTAGTCTACCTGGCAACACAATGCCCTTCTTAGTCTATTCTTAGCAATAAAGATGCTCTAGCAATACAATGCCCAAATATGTTCTAAGTAAATATAATCACACCAGAGTGGCCAGCTCCTGTTGATTGCAGCTCTCTCCTTCCGACGATCAGTCGGGTTCCCTTCTTGTTGACAGCAGCTCTCTTTCTGACTCCTTGACTGCAGTAACGAAGTTACCTTAACAGCTTCTTTTATATTTTTTTCCTTTCAATGGTGGACAGGATGTTACATCGCCAAGGCCTCATTGACCTATCGATGATAGCCAACAATATATCACGGTTTTTGTTTAAAACTTAAAGTTAAGGCCCGCATGTGAAGACCACAATAACAGTTGATTGGCTGGATAGCTCATGCAAATCTAGCTGGCAAACTTTCTGATAAAGATTGTTTATTGAAGAGGCCCATTGAGTTCTGTGTTATCTCGTCAAGGCCTAATTCCTCATTGTTTACACAGACGTCTCTTTTAGCTACACAATGTCTTTGTTCCTTCTTGATAGCACCGACTGGTTTCGCTGCTTTGCCACAACTCAGCAGGTTTTAATGTCCAGCTTGAAAATTGTGTCAAAAAGGGCTTCTCTTCCTTACAAGAGCGGGCTCCAAGGTTTTTGAATGCTGCATTGGTGGAGGTAGAACATAGGAGAGATGTCCTGAGGGGGCCAGGAAGCCCTTGAGGCACACGCACAAAAGGTAGTGGGAGCAGATAGCCGTGGAGGTCAATGCCAGGAGTCTAGCCCCAAGGACCTGGATGCAGTGCCTCAAGAAATTCAATGACCTCACTCGAGTGGTCAAGGTCAGTGAATTCGTCTTCAAATGCCATGTCCTACCAACTGCACCACTAGCCTCAGACACTCCTCAATTCACCACACCCCATCACTCACCTACCAACAATCTCTATCAATTAGGACTCAAACCTAACATTCATATGCTTCAGCTCATCTTCACACTCAGCACTGCTGTAAGCCTCACACCCACCTGTCACAGCTTGTGCACACTGCCAGCTATTCAACCATGACAGCCACGTCACCCAAACAGATTGCATGACTCACTGATGCACTTCCCTCTATCTGCACAACTGGAGGCAGCAGGGGTGACCCATTGGGGGACAGGTGCACCTGCACCACCTAACTCCCATGGAGGAGAAGGTGCTGGCCATTATTGGAATGACAAATGCTGAACCCATGGCCAGTAGTGGGGTTGAATCAATTGAAGATGATAGTATCTTCATACCTAATCCTCCTTCTCACAGTCCACTTCCTCCTCATCCCACAATCTCTTCTGACTTACAAGCTGCAGAAATGTAAGCATGCACCTCTTACTTCCCCCCCACCCCAACCCTCACCACAATCTTACCCTTGTACCTATCCCCTTTCAGATACCCAAGAAGTGCAACCTGGCCAGGCAATGGAGGAACAGCAGGAAGACAGTGATGATGGAGACGCACCATCACTTGATTTCACACTGTGCATGATTTAGAGGATAGCATAGAGGCAGGATCTGCACATAGTAAGACACCAGCACAAGTGGCCTGCAGCCAGGGCAAGGGGCAAGAATAACGCAGGTGCCAGCTCGCCAGAGGGCTAGGTCGCACACAGGTTCCACTACAGAGGACTTCGATAGGGCAGCCTACAGAAGAAGACCTGATAGTTGTCTTTTAAGAGTTTGATAGGGTAGATGTCGAGAACTTGTGGGGGAGACCAAAACTAGGGGCCATAAATATAAGATAGTCACTAATAAATCCAATAGGGAATTCAGGAGAAACTTCTTTACTCAGAGTGGTTAGAATGTGGAACTCGCTACCACAAGAAATAGTTGATGCAAATAGCATAGATATGTTTAAGGGGAAGCTAGATAAACATATCAGGGAGAAAGGAATAGAAGGTTATGCTGATAGGGTGAGATGAAAGACTGTTTCTGTGCTGTGCATTCTATGTAATGACTTATCTGAAAGTCAGCACCTCCAAAAGTGTAGCACTCCCTCAGTACAAGGACAAAATGGTGTGCTCCATAACACCACACCAGTGGAATGTGGGAGGTGGTACCAGGTTACCAGGTTGCCAAGGAACAAGTTTCCACAAGATGAGGGCACCTCAGTCCTATGACCCTTTTGTAAAGCATAAGCAGCCAACCGCCTCCTGCAATCCTCGGGTGGCATCAAGAAGCCCGAAACCAGCTGCCCATAGGGATTGCCAAACCTGCTTCTCAAAAGTCCTTGGGAAACTATGTTTCAAGTTGTGTTGTGTGGAAACCATAATTTCTCTCATGATGAAAGAAGACAGGATGCCAAACAAAAATCTCATTCACATTTCTACAAAGGGGGCAAGAAAGTTCCTGCTGGGTGAAATTAAAACCAACAGTCCATACATCTCACCCTGTTGTGTCGGTACCTTTCTACCTAGACACAATTTAGGACTCAGAACTCAGAGATTCAAACATGAAGTGCTTTATTGGAAGGAAAGGAAGTTCTGGAAAGTTCCGAACAAAGAGAGCTAAACTTAACCGAGAGAATACCCAACCATTTATCTCCTGTGACAGCGCCACCACAGGTGGGAGGAGAACACACAATAGAACACACAATACATAACATTTCCTCCCCTCTTAAATGGAAGGTCCACATTATTCCTCAATAGGTAAGTTACTTTCAATACACTCAACTAACCTAAGGTAGAGGTAGACTGCCTCAAACCCTGACTTTACCCTGGGGTTTATTCTGCCCCAGTCTTGTGGGTAAGTCACTAAGCCTACAGATCCAAGCGTCTTGGAGGCCGCCGCTCTCTGACAGGATACCGGCGGTCATCGCTGGCTTCCACAGCAGTAGGCATTGACACAGGCCTGGATGGAGAAGGTGCCTGTGTCAGTTGAAAGTCAACAGTTTGCACAGGTGGAACAGTCTCTTTGACTTCCTGTGTTGGAGAAGAGCACTGTGGCAAAAGATGCTGGTTTGCGGTATCATTCGGAAACAGTTCAGGCCAACCAGCCGTTGGAGCCTCTGTGGCTGTCTCTGCTCCTAGCAACAGTTGATCTGTGTGTCTTCTCCAGATGACGTCCTTAGCAGTCTCAATCATGTAAGACACAGGCCCCGTCTGCGCGATCACCGTAGCAGGAACCCATTTCGGTCCAGTGTTGTAGTTTCGAGCTAGGACGTGCTCTCCCGGATGAAACTGTCTCTCCTTGGCTCTTTTCTCTCTCTTTTCAACTTGAGCTTGTTGTTGACGATGGACAACCTGCTCTGCCCTTGGAGGTTTGAGTAAGTCAAAACTTGTCCGCAACTGCCTCTTCATCATGAGCGAAGCGGGGGAAGTTTTGGTTGTGGCATGCGGCTCGTTCCTGTAGGACAACAGGAAGCTGTTCAGACGTTGGTGGATTGAGCCCTGACCTTGCGATGCCTTCACGGCGTGCTTCAAAGTTTGCACGAACCTTTCTGCCTGGCCGTTAGTAGAGGGATGATAGGGCGCAGACCTGATGTGTTGGACACCATTCACATGCAGGAAGGTTGCAAACTCCTGTGATACAAATTGTGGACCATTGTCACTTACGAGTTGTTCCGGTGAGCCATAACGGCTGAACATCTCACCAAGTTTCTCAATTGTTTTCTCTGCCATGGTAGACCTCATCACAGCGACCTCCGGCCACTTGCTACGAGCGTCCACAACCACCATAAACATCTTCCCTTCGAAAGGACCGGCGAAGTCCACATGTACGCGCTGCCACACTTCTGCAGGCCAATCCCAGGGGTGTAGGGTTGCCAGCTGTGGAACATTCCGGACACTTTGACACGGGGAACATGTTTTGGCTTTCTCCTCAATATTCCCATCGAGACCTGGCCACCAGAAGTAGCTTCTTGCCATTTCCTTCATCCGAACCATCCCACTGTGGCCTGTATGAAGTTGTTGCAGTATAGGTTCCCTCAGAGGTGGCGGAATGATGACACGGCGTCCCCAAAGAAGACAACCTGCCTGGACGGAGAGCTCATTTCTTTTTGAAACGTAAGGTTTCAAACTAGGAGAATCTCCTATCGCTCTCCCTCAAATGACATCGTCCATTACCTCAGACAGGACTGGATCGTTGCGGGTGTACCTTCGCACCTGAACTGCCATGACAGGTGCTCCCTCCACTTGTCTAAAGTAGAAGATGTCTATCTGACGAGGCTCTGGGGGAGTAACAGGCAAGGGTAGCCTCGAGAGACCATCTGCGTTGCCGTGCAAGTCTGATTTGCGATATTTGATGTCGTATGTGTGTCCTGACAACAGTAAAGCCCACCTTTGCATCCTGCTTGCAGCGAGAGATGGAATTCCGGTGTGGGGCCCGAAGATTGAAGTCAATGGACGGTGGTCTGTCAGGAGTGTGAACCTTCTCCCAAACAGGTACTGATGAAATTTTCGAATTCCAAAAACGATTTCCAAGGCCTCGCGCTGGATCTGCGCATAGTTACTCTCAGCCTTGTTTAAGGTGCGTGATGCGAAGGCGATAGGTTTCTCTTCACCCGAAGGCATGATGTGGGATATGACTGCTCCCACACCATATGGTGATGCATCACATGCTAGCTGCACGGGTAGCTTTGGGTCGAAGTGTGTCAGGACCTCCGAATTCAGCAATGCTTTCTTTGCTTGGGCGAAAGCTTCGTTGCACAGTTCAGTCCATTTCCATGTTTTGCCTTGACATAGCAACTGATGTAACGGCTTCAGCAATGTTGCTAAGTCTGGAATAAACTTCCCATAGTAGTTAAGTAGCCCCAGAAATTAGCGTAACTGGCTCACATTCTGGGGTGCTGGGGCCTCCACGATCGCCTTGACCTTTGGCGGTGCCTTATGCAGGCCAGTAGCGTCAATCACATGCCCCAGGTACTCAACTGAAGACTGAAAGAATTCACATTTGTCTTTACGAACTCTGAGTCCGTACTCTTTCAGTCGTTGTAGTGTCGCATCCAAGTTCAGAAGATGATCCTCCTCATTTGTCCCAGTGACAAGGATGTCGTCCAGGTAGCACTGGACTCCTGGCAGTCCACTCAAAATCTGATCCATTGCCCTTTGGAATAGAGCAGGGGCCGACGTAATTCCAAACGGAAGGCGGCAGTACCTGTATAGCCCCTTGTGTGTCACAATTGTCAGCAGCTCCTTTGATTTGTCATCGACATGCATTTGTAGATAAGCCTGGCATAAGTCTATTTTGCTGAACTTTTGCCCTCCGGCCAGGCCCGTAAAAAGATCATCAAAAAAAGATCAGCACGGTGGCATAGTGGTTAGCACTGTTGCCTCACAGCACCAGAGACCCGGGTTCGAATCCGGCCTCGGGCGACTGTCTGTGTGGAGTTTGCACATTCTCCCCGTGTTTGCGTGGGTTTTCTCCGGGTGCTCCGGTTTCCTCCCACAGTCCAAAGATGTGCAGGTTAGGTTGATTGGCTATGATAAATTGACCCTTAGTGTTAGGGGGATTAAATACGTGGGGTTACAGGGGTAGGGTGGGATATGTGTTGGTGTTGGTGTAGGGGTTACGGGGATTGGGTGGGATATGTGTCGGTGCAGGCTCGATGGGCCGAAATGGCCTCTATCTGCACTGTGGGATTTCTGTGATTCTGTGATTCTGTGAATGAGGGGAAGAGGGTACTGTTCCACAGACAGCACCGGGTTAATAGTCACTTTAAAATCCCCGCAGATTCGAACAGATCCATCCTTTTTCAGGACAGGAACAATGGGTGTGGCTCATTTGCTCACGCTCACAGGCTCCAGGACTCCATTCTCGACTAAGGCCTCCAAGTTAGCCTCAACTTTTGGCCTAATTGCATAGGATACAGGTTGGGCTTTGTGAAACTTCGGCTTGCTGTCAGGTTTAATGTCCAGTCTCACGCTGATCTTTTTCATGCTCCCAAGTTCCCCATTGAAGAGTTCTGCATGTTTGTTTAACACTGCAGTCAGACCTGACTCCCCTTTTGACATCATGCGGATGGCAGGCCAGTCCAGCGTGATTTTCTTTAGCCACGCACGTCCCAGTAGCGATGGGTAATTTCCCTTTACCACATATAGTGGCAGTTTTGCAGTCTGTCCGTTCAATTTAACTGTCACCTCAATGACGCCTCTCATGGCCACAGGTTCGCTGGTATACGTCTTTAGCACAATGTTTGTTGGCTGAAGGGTAAGATGCTTTCGCATTTTGTTGTAGACAGTGTCTGAAACAAGGGACACAGCCGCGCCTGTGTCCACCTCCATCCGCACTGATTGTCCCTCCACCAGTGGTGACACCCAGTAGCCATTTGAACCACCTGCAACCGTCAGTATGTGCACCTCTTCCTCCTCAGAGGTGTCGCTCCCCTCTGTTTTGCTTGTTCCATCATACTGCACTGAATGAACACTCTTTTTCCTCTCTTGTCCAAATACAGACATTTTGCTTCCATGCTTCCCAGCTCTGCCTGTTCTTTTTTTTACCTCTACAGGCGCGTTCAATGTGACCCTTTTTGCCACAATTTCGGCATTCCAGCTCCGTACACCAGCAGTCATTAGCATGATGGCCCATTTTCCCACAACGGTAACGTGCCGTTCCGCGCACCTTTAGGCTTAGACGACACCTTGTGAACTCTCCCTGTTGAACTCAACTGGTGAGCCTCCTTTTCCGCCATCTCCATGGAGACACTAACTTCAATGGCCTTTTCAAGAGTAAGGTTGTCCTCAGTAAGAAGGCGCTTCAGTGTGGCTGCATTTTGCAGACCACACACAAGTCTGTCTCTAATGGTGTCATTCAGCACCTCCTTGAACTGGCAGTGTTCCGACAACCTTTTTAAAGCAGCAATAAACATCGTCACTGATTCCCCCTCCTCTTGATTCCGTTTGTGAAATCTAAATCTCTCAGCAATAACCAGAGGTTTTGGTGAAAAATGTGCTCCAAGAATTTCCACTAGTTGCTTATATGTTTTAATTCCTGGCTTATCTGGCTGCACGAGGCTGCGAAGTAAATTGAAAGTCTTCGGCCCGATTACACTCAAAAAGGTAGGCACGACCTTTTCATTTGCCACCGCATTCGCCAATACAAAATAGTCAAAACGTTCCGTATATGCGCTCCATTGCTCCACATTTTCATCAAAATCACCGATGTTTCCTAATATAGTAGCCATCTCACGTTTCAAATTAAATTTTCTGTACTCACTGCACCCGTAACGTACGCAGATTCATCCGCTCCTCGTTGCCACTTGTTGTGTCGGTACCTTTCTACCTAGACACAATTTAGGACTCAGAACTCAGAGATTCAAACATGAAGTGTTTTATTGGAAGGAAAGGAAGTTCTGGAAAGTTCCGAACAAGGAGAGCTAAACTTAACCGAGAGAATACCCAACCATTTATCTCCTGTGACAGCGCCACCACAGGTGGGAGGAGAACACACAATAGAACACACAATACATAACATACCCAACTCAAACAGGATAAAAACAACAGCTTGATTGTGTCAACTCTAATACAATTAACTTCCTGCTTTTAATTTGTTTGAAGTGGGCAGATGTCAAATACTTGAGGCATTGCTTTTTATTTCATGCTGCAGGAACTTTCTTGCATCATTGGTAAAAATGGGTTCTTTGTTTGGCATCCAGTCTTCCTTCACCATCAGAGGCGTTATCCTTTTCGGATAACACAGCTTTGAAAGAAAAGAGTGGGAACAGAATCAGGGTCCAAAAATCTGCCAGTGGTCCGACTCATTGAGAAACATTCGGAAGCAAGTGCAGGTGTGTGTAGGCAGAATGGCAACAATAAAATGTTTTAAAAAATAATTTCCAACCTAGCGAAATCAGAATTAAAAGATCTCCCGGCTCTCCCATGTCAGGAACTCCACATTTCTTACTTCAACAGCTGATGCTGACAGCCAGTGTGCCACATTGAACTGTGTGTAAGTTACCCTGAGTGCAGCGGCGGTCAGAATCCAGGAAACTCAGAGCTGCTTTGCCACTGGCTCTCATTTTGACTTATTCAAATGAAGTCAGCGGCGACTCGGCCGCAGATCGCAGGAGAGTTGCAGAAACCAGGAGGAAATTCAGCGGAAGCCATTTCAAATTCGAAGTCGGAAGAAAACAGCTTCCACCCAACTTACCTCGCAAAAAAAAATGCCAAAACCATTCCTGTATGGCAAGTGCCCGGAAATTCACCCCAAACATTCTTTCACTGTGCTTTATATGTGAAAGGGAAATGAAACAGAGGAAGAATGGGGGTGGCGGGTGGCAGGGAACTCTGCTGGTACAGAAGCATCAGTGCAAGTACATCTTGGGACCAGTTTACATTGCAAGTGTTTGCTGCTTCTGATACAGCATCTGCTGAAACTCAAAATGGGCCTTGATGGCCAACGGTACAGTGCTTGAACAGAGATATTTAAACAGATTGTTCCTGAACCTGTCCAAAAACTCTCTAATATGGTGGCTGATGTGCCTCAATAAATCCGAGACTCGATGTTAGCGAAGCAAAACAAGGCTTTTATTGACTTAGAAGGTAACACACAGAGGAGAATGTATCTTCCATCCAGAGGTCTGCCGTACTGGATGTGCTGCAGGCTGGGCCAGCTTACATAGGAGCCAGGTATGGGCGGAGCCCTGCACACAGTACAATACAATGGAAATGAAACTGAAACCAACCACAGTCACAGGCAGAGAAATACTGATGAGTGATGAATGGAATATTTCATCACATTGGCAACTCCTGTTTAAAATGGCATTGCAGTACAGCAGAAAAGATAAATATAATGCAAATCAAATGGTACATTAGTGGTATTTCTTACCACTCTGTTTATTGACAATATCACTTCATAATAAGTCTAATCTTTAATTTAAAATTTATGAAGTCATGGGCTAACCATATATACCAGGCAATCGATTGTATAAAATGTTGCCTTTAGAGGAAGATTATATGTTTTTCTAGGATATTTTTCAGAGCAGACATATTGGGCTGGATTTTCCATGCCCTGAGGAGGTGGGCATGGAGGCGGGACAGCCGGTAAACTCTGAGAAAGTGGGGGTGGATGGCAAACTTAATTTAAAGGAAGTAAAGGGTAAGTCATGTCAGGACAGCTCAGCCCCATAGTTTGCTCCTCCTGCACTATGTGGGAAATCAGGGACACTTCCTGTGTCCCTGACGACCACGTGTGTGGGATGTGTGTCCAGCTGAAGCTACTGACAGACCGCATTGCAGCACTGGAGCAGCGGATGGACAGATATTGGAGCATTCACGAGGCTGAGGAGGTCATGGATAGCACGTTCAGGGAGGTGGTCACACCACAGGTAAAGGTTGCACAGGAAAAAAGGGAATGGGTGAGCATCAGGCAGAATACTAGGCACAGGCAGGTAGTGCAGGAATCCCCTGGGGTCATCCCCCTCTCAAACAGTTATACCATTTTGGATAATGTTGGGGAGGATGGCTTAAAAGGGGAAGGCAGCAGCAGCCAACCTCCTGGCACCAGGGATGGTTCTGCTGCAAAGGACAGGAGGAAAAAGAGGGGTAGAGCTATAGTGATAGGGGATTCTATTGTAAGGGGAATAGATAGGCGTTTCTCCGGCAGCAAACGAGACTCCAGGATGGTGTGTTGCCTCCCTGGTGCAAGGGTCAAGGATGTCTCGGAGAAGCTGCAGAAAATTTTGGAAAGGGAGGGTGAACAGCCAGTTGTCGTGGTGCATATAGGTACCAACATATAGGTAAAGAACGGGATGAGGTCCTAAAAGCTGAATATAGGGAGTTAGGAGGTAAATTAAAAATAGGACCTCAAAGGTAGTAATCTCAGGATTGCTACCAGTGCCACGTGCTAGTCAGAGTAGAAATAGAAGGATACTTCAAATGAATACGTGGCTAGAGGAATGGTGCAAGGGGGAGGGATTCAAATTCCTGGGACATTGGAACCGGTTCTGGGGGAGGTGGGACCAGTACAAACCGGACGGTCTGCACCTGGGCAGGACTGGGACCGATGTCCTTGGGGGAGTGTTTGCTAGTGCTGTGGGGGAGGGTTTAAACTAAAATGGCAGGGGGTTGGGAACCTGAGCAGGGAGACAAAGGAAAGGGAAACAAGGATAGAAGCAAAAGACAGGAAGGAGAAAAACAGAGGTGGCAATCAGAGAAATCAAGGGTTTAAAACAAACATGGCCACAGTAAATAATAATTCTAAAAGGTCTAAGAGTATTAAAAAAACAAGCCTGAAGGCTTTGTGTCTTAATGCAAGGAGCATTCGTAACAAGGTGGATGAATTAGCAGCGCAAATAGAGGTAAATGAATATGATATGATTGGAATTACGGAAACATGGCTACAGGGGGACCAAGACTGGGAACTCAACATCCAGGGGTATTCAATATTCAGGAAAGATAGGCAAAAAGGAAAAGGAAGTGGCGTAGCATTGCTGGTTAAAGAGGGGATTAACACAATTGTAAGGAAAGATATTGGCTCTGATGATGTGGAATCTGTATGGGTAGAACTGAGAAATACCAAAGGGCAGAAAACATTAGAGGGAGTGGTGTATAGACCCCCAAACAGTAATGCAGAGGTCGGGGATGGCATTAAAAGGGAGATTAGAGAAGCGTGCAATAAGGGCACAGCAGTCATCATGGGTGACTTTAATCTACATATAGATTGGGCTAACCAAATTAGTAACAATACTGTGGAGGAGGAATTCCTGGAGGAACCAACTAGGGATCAGGCCGTCTTAGACTGGGTATTATGCAATGAGAAAGGATTAATTAGCAATCTTGTTGTGCGAGGCCCCTTGGGTCGGAGCGATCATAATATGATAGAATTCTTCATTAAGATGGAGAGTGAAGTAGTTGACTCAGAGACTAAGGACCTGAATTTAAATAAAGGGAACTATGATGGTATGAGACGCGAGTTGGGTAGGATTGATTGGGTAATGTCACTCAAAGGGTTGACGGTGGATAGGCAATGGCAAACATTCAAAGATCGCATGGATGAACCGCAGAATTTGTTTATTCCAGTTTGGCATAAAAATAAATCAAAAACGGTGACTCAACCGTGGCTAACAAGGGAAATTAGGGATAACATAAGATCAAAAGAGAGGACATATAAATTGGCCAAAAAAAGCAGTAAACCTGAGGATTGGGAGCAGTTTAGGATTCAGCAAAGGAGGACAAAGGGATTAATTAAGAGGGGGAAAATAGATTATGAAAGTAAGCTTGCAGGGAACATAAAAACTGACTGTAAAAGCTTTTATAGATATGTGAAGAGAAAAAGATTGGTGAAGTCAAGCGTAGGTCCCTTACAGTCAGAATCAGGGGAATTTATAATGGGGAACAAAGAAATGGCAGACCAATTAAATACATATTTTGGTTCTGTCTTCACGAAGGAGGACACAAATAACCTCCCAGAGATGTCGGGGAATATAGGGACTAACGAGAGGGAAGAACAGAAAGAAATCAGTATTTGTAGGGAAATGGTGTTAGGGAAGTTGACGGGACTGAAAGCCGATAAATCCCCAGGGCCTGATAATCTACATCCTAGGGTACTTAAGGAAGTGGCCCTGGAGATAGTAGATGCATTGCTGGTCATCTTCCAGAACTCGATAGACTCTGGAACAGTACCCATGGATTGGAGGGTAGCTAATGTTACTCCACTATTCAAAAAAGGTGGTAGAGAAAAAGCGGGGAATTATAGACCGGTAAGCCTGACATCGGTAGTGGGGAAAATGCTAGAGTCCATCATAAAAGATGTAATAGCAGAGCACTTGGAGAGCAGTGACGGGATCGGACAAAGTCAACATGGATTTACAAAGGGTAAATCGTGCTTGACTAATCTACTAGAATTTTTTGAGGATGTAACTGGTAAAATAGATAAGGGAGAACCTGTGGATGTGGTGTATTTGGACTTTCAGAAGGCTTTTGATAAGGTCCCGCATAAGAGATTAGCTTGCAAAATTAAGGCACATGGGATTGGGGGTAAGGTATTGACTTGGATAGAGAACTGGTTGGCAGATATAAAGCAAAGAGTTGGAATAAATGGGTCATTTTCCGAGTGGCAGGCAGTGACTAGTGGGGTACCGCAAGAATCGGTCCTAGGACCCCAGCTGTTCACAATATATATTAATGATCTGGAAGAGGGAATTGGATGTAGTATCTCCAGATTTGCAGATGACACAAAGCTGGGTGGGAGGGTATGCTGTGAGGAGGATGTCATGAAACTCCAGTATGATTTGGACAGGTTAGGTGATTGGGCAGAAACATGGCAAATGCACTATAATGTGGATAAATGTGAGGTTATCCACTTTGGTGGCAAAAACAGGAAGGCAGATTATTATTTGAATGGCAATAGATTGGGAGAAGGGGAAGTGCAGAGAGACCTGGGTGTTCTTGTGCACCAGTCGCTGAAGGTAAGCATGCAGGTGCAGCAGGCGGTTAAGAAGGCAAATGATATGTTGGCCTTCGTAGCAAGAGGTTTCGAGTACAGGAACAAGGATGTCTTGCTGCAGTTGTACAGGGCCTTGGTGAGGCCACACCTTGAGTATTGTGTGCAGTTTTGGTCACCTTATTTGAGGAACGATGTTCTTGCCATGGAAGGAGTGCAGCGAAGATTCACTAGGCTGATACCTGGGATGGCAGGAATGACGTATGAGGAGAGATTGTGTCGATTGGGCTTGTACTTACTGGAGTTTAGAAGATTGAGAGGGGGTCTCATCAAAACCTATAAAATTCTGTCAGACCTGGACAGGTAGATGCAGGAAGGATGTTCCCGATGGCCGGGGGGTCCAGAACTAGGGGTCATAGTCTAAGGATAAGGGGTAAGCCATTTAGGACTGAGATGAGGAGGAATTTCTTCACCCAGAGAGTGGTGACTCTGTGGAATTCTCTGCCACAGAGGGCGGTGGAGGCCAGTTCATTAAATATATTCAAGAAGGAGTTGGATATATTTCTTAAGGCTAAAGGGATCAAGGGATATGGGGAGAAGGCAGGGACAGGGTACTGAATTTGGATGATCAGCCATGATGTCATTGAATGGCGGAGCAGGCTCGAGGGGCCGAATGGCCTACTCCTACTCCTATCTTCTATGTTTCTATGTTTAAACCCGACCCCATCCTACCTCCATGCCCTTTTGCCAGGAGGCGGGAAGATGTGCAGTTTCGGGTCCTGTCTCCTGGAGGCGGGAAAGGCAGTTAATCCTTATAACTGCCTGTTAACAGGTAGTCAACAGGCAGAAAAAAGGATTTGTGCCATTTTACCTTCACAGGTGAAGGCTTCCCGACCTCAGAGAACCCCGCTGGGTTGGAGGAGACGTGGAGGAGGTCTGCAGCAGTCGGAGGCACCTGGAGGTAAGGTGTAGAGGTGCATGATGGGTGCAAGTGTGGAGTGGTAAGTATACAAGGTGAGTGATAAGTTTAAAAAAGTGTTCACTTACCTCGTTTTCTTCCTACAGCCTTTAGCCGTAGTGGATCAGGAGAGCCGACATCCTGCTTGTCAATTTCACAGAATGGCTGTTGGAACCTCCGTTCCAATAGCCATGTGAAATTTACAAATTTGAAAGGTTTGATGAGTCCTCAACACAAGGGCTCATCAAACTAAAGAGAATGTCAGTATTTGACTTTCCGACACCTCCTCCTACCTCCACCTGGACCATGACCCCACTACCAAACATCAAACCACCATTTCCAAGACTGTCACTGACCTCATCTCCTCTGGAGATCTTCCCCCCGCGGCCACCAACCTCATAGTTCCCCAACCCCGCACAGCCCGCTTCTACCTCCTTCCCAAGATCCACAAACAGGATTGCCCTGGTAGACCCATCGTTTCAGCCTGTTCTTGCCCCACGGAACTTATCTCTTCCTATCTCAACTCTATCTTTTCTTCCCTTGTCCAGTCTCTTCCCACCTACACCCGCGACTCTTCGGACGCCCTCCGCCACTTTAACAGTTTCCAGTTTCCTGGCCCCAACCGCTTCCTTTTCACCATGGACGTACAATCCCTCTACACCTCCACCCCCCACCAGGATGGCCTGAGGGCACTCCGCATCTTCCTTGAACAGAAGCCCGACCAGTCCCCATCCACCACCACCCTCCTCTGCCTGGCTGAACTTGTTCTCACATTGACCAACTTCTCCTTTAACTCCACTCATTTCCTCCAAATCAAAGGTGTTGCTATGGGTACCCGCATGGGTCCTAACTATGCCTGTCTTTTCGTGGGATACATGGAACACTCTTTGTTCCAGTCCTACTCAGGTCCCCTTCCTCACCTCTTTTTCCGATACATCGATGACTGTATTGGTGCTGTTTCCTGCTCTCGCCCCGAACTAGACAATTGCATTCACTTTGCCTCCAATTTCCACCCTTCCCTCACCTTCACATGGTCCATCTCTGACTCTTCCCTTCCCTTCCTTGACTTCTCCGTCTCCATCTCTGGGGATAGGTTATCGACCAATATTCACTACAAGCCCACTGACTCCCACAGCTACCTGGACTACACTTCCTCCCACCCCGCCTCCTGTAAGGACTCTATTCCATTCTCCCAGTTTCTCCGTCTCCGCCGTATCTGCTCCGACGATGCCACCTTCCACACCAGTGCTTCCGACATGTCTTCCTTTTTCCTCAACCGAGGATTCCCCTCTACCGTGGTTGACACGGCCCTCGACCGTGTCCATTCTATCTCCCGCACTTCTGCCCTCACTCCTGCCCCTCCCTCCCGGAACCACGATAGGGTTCCCCTTGTCCTCACCAGCCTCCACATTCAACGGATCATCCTCCACCATTTCCGCTACCTCCAAAGTGATCCCACCACCAAACGCATCTTCCCCTCCCCTCCCCTTTCAGCATTCCATAGGGACTGCTCCCTCCGAGACACCCTAGTCCACTCCTCTATCACCCCCAACAGCCCTTCCCATTCGCCTGGCACCTTCCCGTGCAAGCTCAGGAGATATAACACCTGCCCCTATACCTCCCCCGTTCCCACTGTCCAGGGCCCCAAACACCCCTTCCAGGTGAAACAGCGATTTACTTGTACTTCTTGCAATCTAGTGTACTGTATTCGCTGCTCACGATGCGGTCTCCTCTACACTGGGGAGACCAAACGCAGATTGGGTGACCGCTTTGCGGAACACCTCCGTTCAGTCCGTAAGGGTGACCCCGAGCTTCCGGTTGCCTGTCATTTTAATTCATCGCTCCATTCCCACTCGGACCTCACCATCCTTGGCCTCTTGTATTGTTCCACAGAAGCTCAACGTAAACTTGAGGAACAGCACCTCATCTTCCGATTAGGCACTTTGCAGCCTTCCGGACTCAATATCGAGTTCAACAATTTTAGATCATAACCTCGGCCCCTATTACATTTTTACTTATATTTTTTTTCCAGCCCTTTGTTTTGGGTTTTACCTTCCCCCCCCACCCACTTTCCTTTTTTTTCTCTCTCCCATATGGCAGCTGTCTCTCATCCTGCCAGTACACTTCACACCTAATCTGAGCCGTCTTTTGTCTCCACTGTCCTATTACCATCTCGTCTGATTTTGAATACCTCTTAATGTCTCTTTACTTCTTTTGTTCTGTCGCAGCCTTGCCTTTGATCTATTTCATTTCCTTTCCAGTTTTGAAAAAAAGGTTCACCCGAAACGTCGACTATAATTTCTCTCCACAGATGTTGACTGGCCTGCTGAGTTTTTCCAGCATCTTCTGTTGTTAAGTCAGTATTTGACAGCTTCACTGAGCTGTCAAATGCTGACATTTCTTCTTTCAAGAAGTCTTGACAGATAGCACATCTGAAGCTGACATGATCTGTCAGTGACTTCCTCCCTAATTGGCCTGCTGAGCCCGCAGGGCGGGCTTCACAAGCTCAATCAGGGGAAAATCCCTCTGGTTGGTCAGGCAAGGATGGAGGCGGGACATTGACATGACAAGCAGCTGTCCCGCCTCCAACTCGCCGCCATTCACAAAATCCAGCCCATTACCTCAGCTATAGTGTGCAGCGACTGATGTTAACTTTCAAAAGAAATAGCTCTTTCCCCACTACTCTTCTCACCTCCCCCCCCCCACCGCCCCCACAATTCCTCTTCACCCCCCGCAAAGACAATCAGGTTAAACTCCTCAGTGTCACTCCAACATTACAGTCTGTATTATTCACTCTTGCTCAGTTGCAGCCACAAATGCACCAAATATTATGTGGAACATTATGACACAAGTCCCAACAGGACTTAAATCATATGAGGTGATTTTCAATTGTCAGCTGCCCCATTTACTCTCGAAAACGGGGTGGCTGCCAGTTGAAAACTGAAAAAAAATTGTCCCGCCCATTGCGAGGCTTGCCCGACACAATTTTCACGTGGGTCTTGGGGAGCTAGTACTCCAGTCTGAAACTTATTTAAATCAGGGCCCTCTGGCGATTGTAGGGCCCTGAGGCAATTTTCAGGTACCAGTGAGTGGAGCCCCCATTGATACCAGGCACTGATTGGCCTGCCCAATGGTCCTTAAAGTGACTTCTGCAGGCCATTCAAAAAAAAGTAGGTGAAACTTCTTTCAAAGATTTTTTGTGGAGCCAGGGGAAGCATTAATCTTGCCACCCACTGCCAGCCCATCCACCCTAATGCTCTCCCCTGCCCCCCCCCACCCCACACCTACCTCTACCTCCCACGGTCACCTTCCCCCTCCCAGCTTATTATTACAGTTGTAAAACACTTCCTGAGAACCGAAAGAAAGTCAAATTTTTGGGTGGAAAAAAAAAAGAGATGGGGCCTGCAGCCTGTGACTATCTCTTTAAACCTGTGCAACTTCATTTTGTTTTAAAATGCAATAACTAAACATAACTCAGTCCCAAAAACATTTCCGTGAAGAAAAAAATAATGAAACAATCCTGAAGCGTGAAAACTGGGCACTTTCAATTACTGAGTGAAACTCACAGCAAAACCTTTTTCTTTTTCTCATTTTTGTAAATGATCACTTTAAATCTAAAGTTCAAACATGCCTCATGTTTCCTGTGCTTCACATTTTTCATTTTAAGTTTTATCTGCGGACTCCTGGGGATGCTTAGCATTTTTATCCAGTGAGTAGCTGAATCACACAGATATACCAGGCCCCAACCTCAATGCCTGGTCTAAACTGAGCTTGCTGGTTTCAGCCAGGGTGATGGTGTCAGCAGGCCTCAGGACACCTTATGGGCTAGTGAAGAGAAAACCCGCTTCTGGGTCAGTTTAGCCCCAGCTGTGATGCAATCAAATAACCCGCTGATGCTCAGTGTCAAGGCTCACACATGAATAATTGCCACTTAGATGAGCGGCAGCTAAGGAACTGTACTGCAGTAATGTGTCATCACTTTCCAGAAAGGAGAAAACTGGCAAAAATAAAACCCATCTTTCATTCCTGGCGTCATTTGTTTTGACCATATCCCTTTGTATATTTTCAATCTCTCTTTCACTGATCATCTGACCCAAGACTTGGAATCATCAATGTGGTGTATGTAACCTGTTCCACCTTAAGAGAACTTAAGCCTGTTCCACCTTAAGAGATGTACTACTTTCTCTGGCTACTGTATACGTAATACCGGTGGTGACCACCGGTATATAAGTACTGTGTAGTGATACCCTCAGTGATACCACTATAGGACACACTATGAGCTACACCTACCTTGGTCTAACTATTACAGCATCAGGGAGCTTCAGCATAGCAGTGAATGCACTAAAAGAAAAAGCCCGAAGAGCCCTATATGCAATAAAAAGAAAATTCTACAACATCCAAATCCCAATCAAAATCTGGCTCAAAATTTTTGACAGCATAATCCTGCCCATTGCACTGTACGGTAGTGAAGTATGGGGCCCGCTAAATCACCAAAGCTACACTAAATGGGAAAAACACACAATAGAAGCCCTACATGCAGAATTCTGCCGAAGCATCCTTCGCACCCAAAGAAAAACGCCAACAAATGCATGCAGAGCCGAACTAGGCAGATACCCACTGATAATAAACATCCAAAAACGAGCACTAAACTTCCTAAATCACCTCAAATCTAGCTCCCCAGACACCCTTCATTTCAAAGCCTTTCAGACCCAAGAGCTAAACCCAGAAAAGAGTCCCCTGAGTCAGCTGCTACTGAAACTAAGTACTCAGCCGGACCCTGACCAGCCCCAGACCAACACAGCCGTCCAAACACCAATCCGAGTGAACCAAATCATTAAAAAATGCAAAGAAACCTACCTGGAACATTGGAACAAAATAACCGAAAGCCAAAGCAGATTAGAATGTTACCGGGCCCTAAAAAGAGAATATAAACTGGCAGACTACCTCACGACCATCAGAGACACAAAACAGAGACAGACCCTCACCAGGTACAGACTAAGCGACCACCAACTGGAAATTGAAAAAGGCAGATACAAGAAATCCTGGCAGCCTAGAGAGAATAGAATATGCGATCAATGTCTGGCTGGCGAGGTTGAAACAGAAATGCATTTCCTCCTAAAATGCGAAAAATTCAACACATCAAGAAACATATTATTCAACAAGCTAAGCCAAACAACCCCAGATTTCAAGGAATTGGATGATCTGTCAAAATTGAGATTAGTCCTAGGAGAAGGAGACAGACCATACCTTGGGGCTAAATATGTAACAACATGTCACAACCTGAGGACTGTTTAAAAGTAAGACTGTTTAAAATTAATATTGAACGTACCAAATGAAGTAGAAAGACTGTTTAAAATTAATATTGTTTAAAAGTAATATTGTATATACCCAACAAATGTCAAATCGATTGACACCTACAGAATGTTGGAAAACTGTACCTTTTTGCTATGTAAGCTTTGGCAATATGGTTCTCTGTAAACTTTCATGCCAATAAAGCATTTGAACTGAACTGAACTGAACTTGAACTTGTATTTAGTATAGTCCTGACCTCCAACTAGTAAAGACCTGTTGAAACTTTATTCTTGTAGTCTGTGTCAGTAATTAATCTTAATACAACTGGAACACACAGACTTAACAGTGGCGATGAGTCCGATTCTTACCCTGCGGCAGTTTATATCCACGGCGGCTTCGTCCACAGAACGGGCGTCGAAGAGAGGCATCCACCCTCATCACCCTGCTGGAAGACACGTCGCGCGGCAGGCATCGAGAACCCGGAGTGCAGAAGACATCCTGAACTCGAAGCCTCCATCAGCGGCAGTCAGCTATCTTCTTTCTACCTCGGTGGTGGGTAAGCCGGTCAGCGACGTGAGCAGAAAGTCGGCCGCGTTGGCTGTACAGACGGGGGGAGGAAGATGGAGGAATAAGGGCGGTGAGATCGATTGCGACCGGAGATAAGGGCCGGGCCGCATTCGGGCCGAAAGGCGCAGTGCGGGGACATCGATCGCAGCTGGTGATAAGGGCCGGGCCGCTTTCGGGCCAAAAAGGCGCAGCGTCTGGGGCGACTGAAGGTGCGAGAACCGCGGTGAAGGCGAACGCAGCCGGTGCTAATAACCGGGCTGCAAGAAGGGCTGCGAGGCGCGACATCGGGGAAGCGCGAATGCCCGAGGGAGCCGCGGTGAAGCGGAGACAGCGTCGGGGGAGTTACTAACCGCTGGGAAAGGGGAGCAGCAGCGGCACGCCAAACGCCATTGCAGCCAGTGGGTGAAGACCGCCAAGCACGGGAAAACCGCCATTTTGTAGGTGGAGGACGAAGACAAGAGCAGGAAGCCGCCATCTTGGAAAAAGGGAAATCACTAAAAAAAAAAAAAAAAAAATTGCAACGATGCCTAAACATGGGAACATTAATACCTTTGATAGCGACATCGAAGATTGGGCCATGTATGTAGAACACATACAAAATTATTGTAAAGCAAATAAAATCCCGGATGATGAGAAAGCACTAACTTTATTGAACTTAATGGGTGCGAAGACATACGGGCAATTGAAGCACCTTTTATCACCAGATGAACCGGCGGAGAAGACGTTCGAGGAGATTGTTACTGTCCTGAGAAATCATCTAAACCCCACGCCGCTGATGCTAGCGGAACGATTTAAATTTTACAGCAGAAAGCAGCTGAAAGATGAAAGCAATGCTGAATATTTAATGGAATTGCGTAAGCTGGCAAGGTATTGTCAGTTTGGAACGGGACTGACAGATGCGCTAAGAGATAAATTTGTGTGTGGATTATTAAAAGAAGATACACAAAAGCGACTGCTCGAGGAGAATGAGCTGACGCTTGAGAAAGCGGTCACTATGGCAGCATCACACGAAGCCGCAGCGAGAGGCATGGCAGTAATGCAGCTATGGTCACCAGAACTCAGTACAAATCAATTGGTTTTGAGTACTGTAAAATGTTATCGTTGTGGAAAGACAACGCACGATCAGAACCAGTGTTGGTTTAAGAACCAAGAATGCAGAACGTGTGGCAGGCTTGGCCACATAGCTAAAGTATGCCGGTCAGGAAAGAAGACCAGCAACAAAAAGTCACCGCAAGGAAAATACATAAAGGTACACAAGGTGACAAAGAACAGTTCGAACGAACAGAAGTCAGATTCAGATGCCAGCAGTAATGAACTGGGTAGCTTAAGAGTACACAACGTTGGTAAGGATGCAGATCTCCAGACAATTTGGGTCACTCTTCAGATAGCAGGAGTCCAAGTAAAGATGGAATTGGACACTGGATCGGCATTGACGGTCATGAATAAGAAAGATTACAAAAGGTTATTCCAACATATTCCCCTACGGGATACGGAGATTATATTGAAAACATACACGGGGCAAAGAGTGTACCCCATCGGAAAGCTAGAGGTAAAAGTGGTCCACAAGGGTGAAGAAAGCCAAGTAATGGACTTATATGTGCTACCTGAAGGAGGTCCACCACTACTGGGACGGGAGTGGATTAGGAAAATGAATATGGACCGGCACTCCTTAAAAGCACTAACGGTAGATTCCGGGGAAACAGATGTCAAACCTAAACGATTGTCCAAAATATTGGATGATGCTAAAGAGGTGTTCCAGCAAGGACTGGGAACACTGAAAGGAATTACGGCAAACATCAAGATTGATGAACATGCACAACCAAAATTTTTCAAAGCCAGACCGGTACCCTATGCAATACGACCTACTATAGAAGCAGAACTGGAACCGCTAGAACGTTCAGGTGTACTGTCTAAGGTAGATTGGAGTGAGTGGGCTACGCCCATTGTTCCCGTTATGAAACGTCCTTCGAGCAACAAGCCAGGAGAACCAGGGAAGGTTCGCATCTGTGGAGATTTCAAGATCACCGTTAATCCGGTGCTTCACACGGTGCAGTATCCGCTTCCGCGGATTGAGGATATATTTGCTTCGTTGTCTGGCGGGAAACACTTCACCAAGATAGACCTGGCGCAGGCGTACTTGCAGATGGAGGTTGAAGAAGAGTCACGCCAGTACCTCACGATCAACACGCATAGAGGTTTGTACCGGTATAATAGGCTGGTTTTTGGAGTGGCATCGGCTCCGGCAATTTGGCAGAGGGCCATGGAGCAGGTATTACAGGGAATTCCAGGCACACAATGTTACCTGGACGATATTCTGATTACAGGTGATGGTGATGAAGAACACCTCGCAAACTTGGAACTGGTGCTCAACAGACTGAAAGAGTATGGACTTAGAGTTAATCGGCAGAAATGTGAGTTCTTTCAGAAGTGGATCTCGTACTGTGGTCATGTCATTGACCGGGAGGGGCTTCATAAGTCTCCTGACAAGATAGAGGCAGTTGTAAAGGCTCCCGCTCCGGATAATGTCTCTCAGTTGAGGTCGTTTCTGGGATTGATTAACTATTACCATAAGTTTCTACCGAATCTATCCACGGTACTGCACCCGCTGAACGCTCTTTTACAGAAGGGGGTACCATGGGAATGGAGCGAAAACTGTAAGAAGGCATTTCGCAAAAGCAAAGAATTGATCACCTCAGAGGAAGTGTTGGCTCACTTCAACCCGACACTGCCTATTCGGTTGGCTTGTGATGCTTCTCCATATGGTATTGGGGCAGTACTCTCACACAAGTTGCCAAATGGCACGGAAAGGCCAGTCGCGTTTGCATCCAGATCATTGACCTCCGCTGAGCGCAACTATGCGCAGATCGATAGGGAGGCTCTCAGCCTTGTATGGGGAGTGAAGAAGTTTAATCATTACCTGCAGGGCCAAAAATTCACACTTCTGACAGACCATCAGCCGTTGGTATCCATTTTTAACCCTAAGAAGGGTGTTTCGGTGATGACAGCACAGCGACTCCAGAGATGGTCCCTTTTCCTAGGGGCACATCAATATCAAATAGAATTCAAAGGTACAAAGCAGCATGGCAATGCTGATGGGCTGTCGCGCCTGCCACTACCTGAAGCGGAAGAGACGACGAAAGTTGACCCTGTTGAGTTATTTCATTCGACCATCATCGAGTGTTTACCAGTCACCAATGCAAGTATTGAAAGAGAAACCAGGAACGACCCGACACTGTCCCGAGTTTAAGAGGTGACAGTGAAGGGACGGCCAACACATGGTGATCCTCTTTTACCGGCATTCTCGGCAAGGCGAGACCAGCTGTCCGTCTGCCATGGTACTTTGATGTACGGGACAAGAGTGATTATTCCTCCCAAGTTACGGGAAAGAGTTCTAAAGGAACTGCATGAAGGTCATCTGGGGGGAGTTAAGATGAAAAGTCTTGCTAGGGCTTATGTATGGTGGCCAGGCATTGACCAACAGATAGAGGAGTTGACAAAAAGCTGCGCTGGGTGCCAAAAAGTGCAAAATGCACCTCCGATCGCACCGCTACACCCATGGGAATGGCCTTCAGCCCCATGGCAACGCGTACATATTGACTTTGCTGGTCCATTCATGGACTCCATGTTCCTAATTGCGGTGGACGCACATTCCAAATGGCCAGAAGTGATCAAGATGAATACCACTACTTCAGAAAAGACAATTGCGGTGTTAAGAACAATATTCGCAAGGAACGGATTGCCAGAACAGATATGTTCGGACAACGGACCACAGTTCGTGTCGGAAGAATTCCAAAAATTCTTAAAGAGGAATGGGGTGAAACATTATACCTCTGCCCCATATCATCCGGCGACAAACGGGTTGGCCGAGAGATTTGTCCAAACATTCAAAAAGGCAATAAAGGCCATGAACGATGATCAGATTCCGTTACAACACAAGGTGGACAATTTCCTAATGGCATATCGAAATGCCGCTCATGCAATGACTAACCAAAGTCCTGCCATGATGTTTTATAACAGGAGGTTGCGGTCCAGGTTGGACTTGTTAAAACCAAATGTGCGGAGGGAAGTGGAAAACAAACAGTTCCGGCATATTAATAACAAGTCCACTCGAAGTTTCGACGTAGGACAACCAGTGTTGGCAAGGGGCTATGGAAACAAAAAATGGCAGTCCGGAACAATTCGGGCCAGACAAGGAGCTCTGATGTACACAGTAGATATTGGTAACAATGTGATAAGGCGTCATGCGGATCAACTGGTAGAATCAAGAGCAAGGGTCGAACCCATGGTTGCGACAGAGACAACTGTGGAAGACGTTAATGAACCTGAAGCATCTACCTCGGCAGGGACTGTACCTGATGATGACGTCCAATACATAGGAAACCAACAAGAGTCACCTCAGCAACAAGAATCAGAGACCACTGAGAGGCGTTATCCAACCCGAATCAGAAGGCCTCCTGAGAGACTGAACCTTTGAACTGTTTATACCTAAAGTTATATATGTATATATGTTATGTTAAATGGGGATATGACTGTTAAGCTAAAAAGGGAGGATTGTGGTGTATGTAACCTGTTCCACCTTAAGAGAACTTAAGCCTGTTCCACCTTAAGAGATGTACTACTTTCTCTGGCTGCTGTATACGTAATACCGGTGGTGACCACCGGTATATAAGTACTGTGTAGTGATATTGTATTTAGTATAGTCCTGACCTCCAACTAGTAAAAACCTGTTGAAACTTTATTCTTGTAGTCTGTGCCAGTAATTAACCTTAATACAACTGGAACACACAGACTTAACAATCAACAAATCTGATAATATTAGGAGAGGTATTTGTGATGAAAGTAGAATTCTTGTCCTGTGAGTTGTGTATATATCTTATATATGAATCATTTGAAAATTATGGTGACATTAAGACGGACTCAAAGCATTTCACTGAAAATCCGTAATGACTGCTCAGAGAGGATTCATCTGCATTATGGCTGCAGAAAGTTTTGCTTAAGATCCGACAGGTCGTCTGTGAATTGCTATCTATGAAAGGATAAGTATTATTTTAAATGCTAATTCCATGATCAGCATTCAGACAGTTTTCTAATGGTCTATCAAAATTGTTAGCAGGGTGACTATTGCTGCCTCTGTCAATTAGCTTTGATGAAGGGTATGCACTCGAACCATTAACTTGACTCTCTTTACAGGTGCTTAACTGGTATGCTGTGTGTTTCCATCATATTCTGTTTTCATTTCAAATTTCCACCATATACAGTTGTTTTTTTTCTTTTTTAAACTGCTGAGATACTGCTTTTATTTCCATAATTGTTAAGCAAATGAAAATCCATTCCAAATTATGGTTTGGATTGGCATTATTATCACCGGGAAAGATGCCACTGTTACTTCGATGCATAAATGAATCAAGCTGAGAGTGATACTATCTTTAAGGAATTTTTTACTCAGTTTTCCATTCATCCTGCTGTTAATGTGAGATTGGCAGCGGGGGATAGTGCTCTGTAAGCAAAGCTTACATGTGGACCACCAACAATGATCTGAGAGTTTGACGAGCGAAGCGGGAAGAACAGCAAACACAGTTTGAAATTATGTTTGTAATTTGAAATATTTTGCCTATGTTATTTGTGATTTTTTTTAAAGTTCATTCTTGCACTGTGGACATTAATTTTAGTCTGCACGCAGTGGTCTGGTCGTCTGATATTCTTCATCATCCAAGATGTCAAGAAATCAGAGTAGTCACCCTGTATATTTTCCGGTAAGCAAATTACTGTGATTGGGATTAATTGTTAGACCTGGGCTATGCTTATCCAAATACTCCCCTTTTATTAGGATACCAGGATAATATGAGTTGCACTCCAATCCTCTAGCGCAACCCTTTAACTTTAGAGCTTGTAAAAATGTATCCCAGAACCTCATCTATTCTTTTTAGGATTATATCCCATCTATTCAACGTGCTCTGACTAGGCAACTGTATAACAAACTTTGCTTAACATAGTAAGTTTAATTGCTTTTGGAATTAATTATTATACTGTTAAAAAAATGTTTCTTCTTTATTTAAGAATTACTGTAAGTCAAATCAGCAGTGTCTGTGAACCTGTCCATGCCTGCTCCTCCAAAAACCTGAAAACAGAATATAAAACTTACCTTTTCGGAGAGGCCTCCAGCGGTCTCTTTAAGGACTGCCAGTTGGGCTTCTCAACGCCTTAAGAAATGAGACTGGTGTGTGTTGTGCATGCTCTGCCCATTTCATAGAATCAATGAATCTTACAGCACAGAAGGAGACCAATTGGCCCATCATGTCTGTGCTGGCTCTTTGAAAGAGCTAACCAATTATTCCCACTCCTCTGCTCTTTCCCCATAGCCTTTTCTCTTACAAGGGCGAAGGACCCCGATTTTCATAACTAAACAGCCTGTTTCGGGCAGGAGTGCTGGGCACCCAATTAAAGGCCTGCCAGGTAGGCAAATGGGTGCACAGGATTCCCACTGGACTTTCACCTGCTGATCACCTGTTTTGATGAGAACAGGTGAACAGCATTTGAAAGTCTCTCCCATTATATGTAGTAAGATGAGGATTATAATTATAATGAAAGCAAGAGAGATCAATGGCACAAGGATACTTTTGTTGTTATAGAACTGGGAAATTATATAACCAATTAACAATATTGATAACATTAGCAGACAGGCACTAGGGACAACGTATCTGTTAAGTAGCTGCTGGGTCACAGACCATAACTAATTTAAGAACACAGACTAGTTTAAACTAGTACTGAGGGGTGATTTTAACCCTACCCGCCCAGCAGAAACTAGATGGGTGGGCACTTAACATCCCCCAGCTCATTTACCTGCCCTGAAGCTGCTGGGAGCTGATGAGACATGATTTTTACCTGCTCCACTAAGCAGGCGGCAAGGACACCCGTCCAAAGTCCTTTTAGCATATGCCTATGCATGTTTGGTCTCAATTATGTCATCAGGACGCGACTGCAATTTTTACAAAGAGATCAGAGTGGATCACGCCAGCCAACCCAGAGCGGGACTGGATCAGGGCCAGAAAAGTTTAAATTTAAAAACGAAGTCCTTGTGGGACCTAGAGGAGCAGGAAAATACCTTCCGGCCCCAATATGAAATCTTCAGCCTCCCATGATCTCACCCCCACCCCCGATCCAGGAGAGCCCCACGGGGTGGCCTGGCAGCTGGTCCTGCGGACATTCCTGCTCAGTGGCCGACCTCCAGGCTGCGCTAACTTGCGCCTCCTGCCAGCCTTCCACCCAAACCCGAATGATCTAGACGAGGGAACTAGATGTAATATCTCCAAGTTTGCAGATGACACAAAGCTGGGTGGGCGTGTGTGCTGTGAGGAGGATGCAGAGAAACTCCAGTATGATTTGGACAGGTTGGGTGATTGGGCAGATGCATGGCAAATGCAGTATAATGTGGATAAATACGAGGTTATCCACTTTGGTGGCAAAAACAGGAAGACAGATTATTATCTGAATGGCAATAGATTGGGAAAAGGGGAAGTGCAACGAGACCTTGGTGTTCTTGTGCACCAGTCGATGAAGGGAAGCATGCAGCTGCAGCAGGCGGTTAAGAAGGCAAATGGTATGTTGGCCTTCATAGCGAGAGAATTCGAATACAGGAGCAAGGATGTCTTGCTGCAGTTGTACAGGGCCTTGGTGAGACCACATCTTGAGTATTGTGTGCAGTTTTGGTCGCTTTATCTGAGGAAGGATGTTCTTGTCATGGAGGGAGTGCAGCGAAGATTCACCAGACTGATACCTGGGATGGCAGGAATGACGTATGAGGAGAGATTGGGTTGATTGGGCTTATAATCGCTGGAGTTTAGAAGAATGAGTGGGGATCTCATTGAAACTTATAAAACTCTAACAGGACTAGACAGACTAGATGCAGGAAGGATGTTCCCGATGGCGGGGGAGTCCAGAACCAGGGGTCACAGTTTAAAGATAAGGGGTAAGCCATTTAGGACAGAGATGAGGAGGAATTTCTTCACCCAGAGAGTGGTGAACCTGTGGAATTCTCTACCACAGAAGGCAGTTGAGGACAATTCATTAAATATATTCAAGAAGGAGTTAGATATATTTCTTAAGGCTAAAGGGATCAAGGGATATGGGGAGAAGACAGGGACAGGTTACTGAGTTTAGATGATCAGCCATGATCTCATTGAATGGCGGAGCAGGCTCGAGGGGCCGAATGGCCTAATCCTGCTCCTATCTTCTATGTTTCTATGTTTCTATGTCACGAGCAGCACTGTGGTCCCCAGGACCAACACCCAGTGCAGCAAGAAGTTTAACAGCCTCACACGGGTGGTCACGGTGAGTGAAGGCTTCAACAAATGCTACATACCACCATCTGTACCGCAAGCTTCACACACTGGTCGATGCACCACACCACCAGCACTCACCCACCAACAACCTCTACCTATCAATACTCACACCCACATCTCACACCTTGCACACAATGACAGCTACTCAACGATGTCAGGCACATCACCCAAGCACATTGCACCACACTCACTAACACACTTCCCTAGCTCTCCCAGGCTAAGGTCACTCAAAATTGCAGGGAGCAGGAGTGGTCAGGCGGGGACCAGGCCCACATTGAACAGCTGAGTCAGCTAGAGACATGCGTGCTGGTGATCATTGGGTGCCAGGTCATGGGCACCATGGCCACCGGCGATGTTGACCGCCTTGGGGCCAACAACTGCATGTTCATTCCTAATCCTTCTTCTCACATCCCACTTCCCCCTCAGCCCACAATCTTTTCTCACTTTCAAGCTGCTCATGCTGTCTCCATGCATTTCTGCCTTCCTGCCTCCCTCCCCTCACCATAACCCGACTTTTGTGTCTTTCAGCTTTAAGATAATCAGCAAGCACCCGAGCAGCCTGTCCCCGAGGGCATCACAGAGAGCGAAGGGGAAGAAGAGGAAGAGGAAGAAGACACCGCATCATTGCACCTGTCACCCGCAGACAGCAACTCATATACTCACACTACGCGTTCTTTAGAGGCTAGTATAGCAGTGGCTTTTGTACAGGGTGAGGCACCGGGAACGAGTGGGCTGTAGCAAGGCCAGGGGGAAAGGGTTGTTTGTGGGCCAGCTCCCCGGAGGGCGAGTTCGCACGTGAGTTCTGCTGCACAGGACTCAGATGAGGACCTTGATGGGGATGCGTTTAGAAGAAGGGTGATGGGCATGCACACGGAGATGATAAGTGCAATGGCAAGGGTGCCCAAGAGCCTCTCGCCAAGGATAAGGAGAATGGAGGAATCTGCATCCAACATTACACAAGGCACTGCGCTCACCATGGAACCCATCATTTGCAGTCTGCAAAGGATGGTAGACTCCCAGAGAGACTGTGGCGAACCAGACCTGATGCCGCGTGTGATGGGTGATCTGGCAGCTTCCATTGCAGCACAGGCGGAAGCGACGCAACATCTTAGTGCTGTAATGCAGTCTATGGTTGGTGCCATCGAATCTCAGACTGCTCTCATGCAGTCTCAGCTTGATGCCACGCAAGCTCTGACCGCAGCCATCGTGGCTGGGTCTGGCACCGTCAACCGGAGCTTTCATAGTTTCGCAGCAGGCTAGCAATCTGTGCTCCAACAGATTGGTAGTGATGCTGAGGTGCTGCCCCGGAGGAGTGGCAGTGGGTCAGTGGAGCAGGAAGCTGCTGTCCTCTCTCAGGATGTCAGCATTCCTGCTCCCACCACTGCCACTCCGCCATTGCCCTTGTCACTGCCTGTCATCCAGCCAGCCCAGACTGCTGCCGCCCATGCTGAGGTGGTGCAGTCTACAGTCGGACCTTCCAGGTCCAGAATTGGTCGAGGGCGCCCTGCAAGGCCATCTGAAGTCTCCCGCATGGACACTCAGTAGCCTTCCACCAGCCCTGCTGCAACCATTGGGCCAACACTTCGTAGGAGCTCTAGAGTAGGCAAAGGCACAGTAACGAGGGGCACTAAGGGATTGCACAAGGCTGAATAGTTAATATTTTTGTTGTAATTATGTTTTCACTAATTATTGATACATTTATTAATTCAGTTTGGATTCTTTTGTGGTGTGTCTCATTTCAACTAGCGCTGTGATATGACCTGCGACAGGGCTGGAATGATGGGGATGTGGTGAGCAACGGGGACCTGGGGTTTAATTCATTTGAACAACAGTCTGATGAGGCAGTCATGGACCGCCCTTCTGGAAGGCTGATTGAGTGGCTGCCTCCTCCCTCATTCCTGTTCCTCCTCCTCCTCGTCATCCTCCTCATCTTCCTCTTCCTCCTCATCCTCCTCCTCCTCCTCTCCCTCTTCCCCCTCCTGAGGTGGTCCTGCAATCCCTGGTGGCAAGGGCTGGGCCCTCATGATGGTCAAGTTGTGGAGCATGCAGCAGACCACCACGAAATTGGACACCCGTTTAGCCGAGTACTGGAGGGTTCCTCCCGAGCAGTCACGGCAGCAGAGCCATTGCTTCAGCAGGCCGATGGTCTGCTCGATAACGTTCCTGGTGGCAGCATAGCTCTCATTATATGAGTGCTGGGCAGGAGTGTTGGGATTACGGAGTGGAGTCATGAGCCAGGTGGAGAGCGGATAGCCCTCGTTTCCGACCAGCCAGCCATGAGCTTGACGTGACTGGAAGAGTGCTGGCACAGGATGAAAGCATCATGGCTGCTATCAGGATAGTGGGCATTCATATTGAGGATTAGCTGCACACCAACTGCACATTAAGTGAGTGGTAGCCTTTGTGGTTACGGAAGATCTCAGGATTGTTATGCGGTGCCCGCAAAGCCAATGGCTGTCAATGGCATCCTGCACCATGGGGAATCCTGTTATCCTGCAAAAGACACATGCACGCTCGTCCTGCTTCTCTCTGGTGATGGGAAAGGAAATGTCGTCCCTTCTCCGACTGTAGAGAGCCTCTGTGACCTCCCGGATGCAACGATGGACAGCGAACTGCGAGATGTTAGCTATGTCTTCTGTTGCAGACTGGAAGGATCTGTTGGCGAAGAAATTGAGGGTGACGGTGACCTTGACTGCCACTGAGAGAGCCATGGTCACCCTGGTCTGAGGCTGGAGGTCTGGTTGCAGGAGGTGGCAGAGTTCCGTGACTACCTCCATGGTGAAGTGGAGCCTTCTAAAATACTGCTCCTCACTTAATTGGAGGTAGGAGAAGTGCTCTCAGAATACCCTCAGAGGGTATGGCCTCCTGTTGAGAGCCCTGATGGCCCTCCTCCTCCATCTGGGCACAAGTTCCAATCTTTATAGCTGCCTTTGCTCCCTCTGCCATAGATCCTGGAGGGTGAGGTCGACTGCCAGTACAGCTCCCATTAATGTAACCAAGTGTAGCAGTTTGATTTTTTTAAAGAATAAATGTAGCTACTTTTTAGTTGCCACAACACTCCTGACACTAAATAACCTTGAAATTACAGAATTAGACTGTTGGACTATGTGAAATTGACGAGAAAGCATTGAAACTCCACTAAATTATAGCTGCGACTCATTACAGATGATCCCTTTAAATAACATCCCTGGTGCCGGCTTCCTGGTGCATTACATCAGCTCTCCCTGTCGCTGTTTACTCCAGGCACTAAGGTATGTGGCGACAATAAATTTCATACATTGGACGGCCAGTGAGCATTGCACACTCACTGACATCACGATCCACCTGGCATTGAGGCTGCCAGCAATAACTGTTAGTCGCGGCGCTGCGGGGGGGGGGAGGGTGGGGTGGGGAGATTTGGCGTGTGGCGTTAATGCTCTAGCGCTAACAGGAGGTGCTAATGTACTGAATGTTTCCCCCATGATCTTTTAGAAAATTAGAATATTGCTTTCTCTTTCAGTCTTAACTTGTAACATCAAATATTTCACCCAAAAATGTATGAAGAATTTACCAAGATTTTCTACCAATATCTATTACCATTGATTATAAATCTAGAAGATAAACTCAACAATCGACTTAAAGACAAAGGGCTGGATTTTGTGGGGATCAGTGGTTGCGATCGGTGGTGGATCGGGTGGGAAAGTAATTTTTTCCCCAGTGGTTCGGGACCCCGATGAGAACCCGCTGTCACATGCCTTTGCCAAATGTCGGGTCTGTCAGCGCTGAGCAGACATGACACACAGCAGCGGGGGAGGCAATTAAAATGGCTTGTTTACAGCCACTTAGCACTGTTTTTCCTAGCTTTTTGGATTTGACAGGTTTCTCACCGGTTTCCCATTGTGCTGAGACCTTGTCTGTGAAGCTGAGGTGGGAGGTCAGTGGCCATTGAATCAGCTGATGAGTTGACAGCTTCAAATGTCAAGTCAAAGCTTCCAGCTGACGGAGAAATGTTCCCTTAACCTCTAGCTTATCTAAACTGCATTTCCACTACAGATTCAGGATGCTGCAAGTCTTTACACAAGTCTCCATACAGTCTGACATCATTGCCTCTCCCACCATTGACAAATCACTTGTCATCTCTACTTCACCTGCCATCTATTCCATCAGCATGTGTGCCCTTGAAACTCTCCCACCTTGGTCCTCGGAATCTGACTATGATCAGCCCTAACACCAGCATCACCAGGCACACCAGCAGCACCAGGCACACCAGCAGCACCAGGCACACCAGCAGCACCAACAACAACACCAATCTTCTCTGCAATTAACTGATGCTGCATGGGACACAGGGCATCATCAGCTAACCACATTGCTGCCCGGGAGGCCAGGGATGGCCTCACCATGGCCAAGTTTACTTCACTTGATGCTGTACACCCTGGCTGCCACATGATGCGCCAGGTTGGTACCACCCCACACCAACACCATAAAGCATCCCTACAATGCCCAAGCCATTCCTTTCACACTGATCACCATTACGGAGGGGGGGGAGGGGGTACCGTTATGTCTCACCATTCACTGCAACTCACTAAGCCACTTCCAAAGGTGCACACAAATCTGTCCAAGAACGCAAAATATTGAAAATAAAGGTTTCAATGTTTGACACCATGTTAACAGAAACTTTACATGAACATTGCATAAAACACCCAAGTGCCTACCCTTGTGTGCTGTTAGTTGGTATGATTGCACTAGGATGAGGGTGAGTGTGAGGGGTGGCTAGTGAGATGGGGAAGTGATAATGTAGATAGAGAGGGATGGGTGGAGGTGCAAGGTAAATTGGTGTGAGTAAGGATATGCAGGAGTAGGGTAGGGAAGGCAGAGTGATGGGGATATGATGAGAGGCACAGCAGGATGAAGTTGAGTGTGGCTTTGTACTAACATTTCGTGGTCTACTGAGATCATTGAAACATTTGCCGCACTGCACCACCCAGGTCCTCCTGACCACATCCTTGCTTGTGCCCTCCTGTGAAGTGTGCAACCAGACTGTGTTGATCTCCTGGAGAAGTCTCTGCTGCCCATGGGAAGGGAAGAGGATCTCCCTGTGTGCTGTGACTCCCTCTATAAGCACATGGAGGGAGTCATGGGAGAGCCTGGGTACAGCCCTGCACCTCTGTGCAGTCATTGTCAGTGTTTGCAGCACCTCAATGCTGGAGAACACTGACAACACAAATGTAAAACTTAAGTTGTACATGGTCCCTTTAAGGAAACCAGCTGATGATGCGTTATCAAATGACGTCACCAGACCCACTTCCTCTAATTGGCCGGGAAACACACTGGGCGGGTTTAACAATCCCAATCTCGGGAAATTCATTTCGGAGGCTGGGGTGGAGCCAACAGCGGGTTCGGGACCCGCCACCGACATCACCCACCACGGACCTGCCGAGGTTTGGAAAATCCAGCCCCATATCACAAATGGGTATGCAGACTTTGATGCTAGCTACATTAACTGCGCGGGCAAGTTAATATCCCACCTGTTTGCGGCAACATGAAACCTGGCCGATTTAAAGGTTTGAGTCTTATTTAAATCCCACCAGCCGACTTCGGTGGGAAGTAGCGGAAAATCATGTGGCCCGGAGTCTGCCTGCTGACAGCAGGTAAGTGGCGGGATTGGCTGCTGACCATCCTGCGGGGGTCCTCCAATCAGGGAGGGGTAAAATTGCGGCAGGGGAGTGTTAGATCCGTGATTCTGAGAGTATGATGTTTTTCAATAACCACACAGATGCTGTAACTTAACAATCAACAGGTATTTACTGGAGTAGGGTAGTCTCAAGACTGGGGGTACAGAGGCATGCTCAAGGCTTATATACAGGTGTGGTCACTGCCGGTACTACAGTATACAGGAGCTGTAAAAGTAGTTCTCTCTTAAAGGTACATACACTACAATTCCTCCCCCTTTAGATTAGCAGTACCCATAATATTCAAATAACAATTAACACTTTAACATGTACATTAAACAACAATAGTCCATTTATAGATTCAGTCTTTGGGGCGGCTTCCTGATCCTTTCGGGATAGCGCCTTTCCTACGGTTCTTGTTCTTGGTGCGGAGGCGATTCTGGCCCCTTTTCATCGGTTAGTTCATCGGTTTCCACTGCTACTGGTTCTGAGGTAGATGCTACCGGTATGTCGGGTTCATCCCCAGGTACGCGAGACATGGGGTTGACTCGTTCCTGTGACGCTAAGATCTGATCGACGTGGCATCTCACAATGTTCTCCCCGACATCCACTGTGTACATTAATGGCCCCTCACGGGCCAAGACTGGTTGGCCTACATTGAAGCTCCTTGTCGGCTTCTCATTGATGTGCTGGAATTGTTTATCCTCAACATTTCTTCGCACATTTGGTCTGAGCAAATCCAGACGAGATCTCAACCTTCGGTTAAAGAACATCATGGCCGGGGTCTGGTTGGTAACTGCATGTGTCGCATTTCTGTAGGCTAATAAGAAATTGTCCACCTTATGCTGTAGTGGAATTTCATCGTCGCACATGGCCTTTATCGCCTTTTTAAAGGTTTGTACGAACCTCTCAGCCAATCCATTGGTGGCTGGATGATACGGGGCGGATGTGTAATGCCTTACCCCATTCCTTCTCATAAATTTCCGAAACTCTTCGGACACAAACTGTGGTCCATTATCAGAGCAAATCTGCTCTGGCAAGCCGTTCCTGGCAAATATGGTCCGTAGGACTGCAATCGTTTTCTCTGTAGTGGTTGAGGACATTTTTATCACCTCAGGCCATTTCGAGTGAGCATCCACTGCTATTAAGAACATTGAGTCCATGAATGGACCAGCAAAATCAATATGCACCCGTTGCCATGGAGAGGAGGGCCACTCCCATGGGTGTAGAGGGGCATGTGGTGGTGCATTTTGGACCTTCTGGCATCCTGAGCAGCTCTTGGTTAGGTCCTCGATTTGTTGATCGATTCCCGGCCACCACACATAAGCCCTCGCAAGGCTTTTCATTTTCACCCCTCCCAGATGACCTTCATGAAGCTCATTTAGCACTCTCTCCCTTAATTTGGGTGGAATCACCACTCTGGATCCACTCTGGATCCCCTGGCATACTGACAGCTGTTCTCTTCTGGATGAGAATGCTGGCAACAGTGAGTCGCCATGTGTTGGCCATCCCCTCACCGTCAAATCATATACCTGAGACAGCGTCGGATCATTGCGGGTCTCCTTCTCTATATCCGCGTTAGTTACTGGCAATTGTTCAATTATTGACGAATAAAATATCTCGATAGGGTCCACTGCTGGTGCTTCCTCTGCAGTAGGCAGTGGCAGGCGTGATAGCCCATCAGCATTTCCATGCTGTTTCATGCCTTTATATTCTATTTCATATTGATTCGCCCCTAGAAACAGGGACCATCTTTGTAACCATTGTGCAGTAATCATCGGAACGCCCTTCTTTGGATTAAAGATGGAGACAAGTGGTTGGTGGTCAGTCAGCAAGGTGAACTTCTGCCCATGCAGATAGTGGTTGAATTTTTTTACTCCCCATACTAGGCTGAGGGCCTCCCTGTCAATCTGGGCATAGTTGCGCTCGGCTGAGGTTAGTGACCGAGACGCAAAGGCTACTGGCCTCTCCAACCCGTCTGGGAATTTGTGCGACAGCACCGCTCCAATACCATAGGGTGATGCATCACATGCCAAACGAATTGGTAGTGTTGGGTTGAAATGGGCCAACACCTCTTTTGATGTGATCAATTCTTTGCACTTCTGGAAAGCTCGTTTACGTTCATCATTCCACTTCCATGGTACCCCTGTTTGCAGTAGGGTGTTCAGTGGGTGTAATACCGTAGACAAATTTGGTAAGAACTTATGGTAGTAGTTTACCAGCCCGAGGAATGACCTCAGTTGTGACACATTTTCCGGTGCTGGAGCCTTGACTACTGCCTCAATCTTTTCAGGGGACTTATGTAACCCCTCTTCATCGATAACGTGGCCACAATACGAGATCTGCTTCTGGAAAAACTCATACTTGTGGCGATTAGTTCGTAGCCCATATTCCTTTAATCTGATGAGCACCTTCTCCAGATTGGCGAGGTGATCACTATCATTTTTGCCCATGACCAGGATGTCGTCCAAATAACACTGGGTCCCTGGAATCCCTTGCAGGACTTGATCCATCGCCCTTTGCCAAATAGCCGGAGCCGATGCTACCCCGAACACCAGCCGGTTGTATTGGTAGAGACCTTTATGCGTGTTGATCGTGAGGTATTGTTTCGAGGCTTCTTCTACCTCCATTTGCAAGTACGTCTGGGCTAGATCAATTTTGGTGAAGCGTTTACCTCCAGATAGTGAGGCGAAAATATCCTCAATTCGTGGAAGCGGATATTGTACCGTGTGAAGGACTGGGTTCACTGTCACCTTAAAATCCCCACAAATGCGGACCTTCTTTGGTTCCCCAGGCGTATTACTCAATGACCTCTTCATTATAGGAATGATGGGTGTAGCCCACTCGCTCCAGTCTACTTTGGACAGTACTCCTGAATTTTCCAACCCTTCCAGCTCTGCTTCGACGGCTGGTCTGATCGCATAAGGCACTGGTCTGGCCTTAAGAAACTTTGGGCTTGCATTTTCCTCTATTTTAATCATTGCTGTTACGCCTTTTAGTGTTCCGAGTCCCTCCTGGAACACTTCTTTCGCGTCAGTTAGCATTTTTGACAGTCGTCCAGGTGTGACGTCGTCATCCTTTTTGGCCTCAACCTTCAGTGCCTGTATGGAATGCCAATCTAATTGTATCTTCCGGATCCATTCACGTCCTATTAGTGGTGGTCCCCCATCTGGCAATACATATAAGTCCATTTTAGGTATTTCCTGGCCTTTGTATATCACTTTCACCCTTATTTTTCCTTTGGGGTAGACTTTTTGCCCCGTGTACGTTTTCAAGACAATCTCTGTAGCTTTCAAGGGTATATGTGAAAATAGCTGCTTGTAGTCCATTTGGTTTATGACTGTTAGGGCTGATCCTGTGTCCAATTCCATTTTCACTTGGACTCCGACTATCTTGAGTGTAACCCAGATAGTCTGGTGATCCTCCATTTTGGTTACCTTATGTAGTTTCAGACAACCCAGCTCCTTGCTTCCGGAGTCTGTGTCACTTTTCTGTTCGTCTGAACTACTGCCCATCACCTTGTGTACCTTTTTGTACTTCTCCTGTGGAGATTTCTTGCTGTTGGTTTTCTTCCCAGACCTGCAGACTCTTGCTATGTGTCCTGCTTTTCCACACTGTCTGCACACTTGGTCCTTGAACCAACAATCCTTCTGGTCGTGTGTTGTTCTGCCGCAGCGATAACACTTCCCTGTTCCATAGGACATTTCATTGGTGCCATATTCTTGCGGTCTCCGTTGTATCTCTGCAACGCCCCTTGCGGCTGCTTCGTGTGATACTGCCATACTGAAAGCCTTGTCCAGCGTAAGATCCTTTTCTGATAGAAGCCGTTTCTGGGTTCCTTCACTTTGAAGCCCACACACAAACTTGTCCCTTAACGTATCTGCTAGTCCCACTCCAAACTGGCAGTGTTTCGATAGCTTGCGCAGTTCCGTTATGTACTCAGCATTGCTTTCGTGTTTGTGTTGGTTCCTTTTATGGAACTTAAATCGTTCTGCTATCAGCAGCGGTGTGGGGTTTAAGTGGTCCTGTAGGATTTCTACTATGCTTTCGAAATTCTTATTCACAGGCTTCTCTGGGGTTATTAGGTTTCGCAGTAACCCATAAGTTTTTGCACCCATGGAATTTAACAAAACCAGTGCTTTCCTAGCATCTGGCACTTCATTCGCCCTGCAGTACACCTCAATACGTTCCACATATGTTGCCCAATCTTCGACTTAATTGTCAAACGTAGAGATACTGCCACTCTTCGGCATCCCTGGGTGTGATTTAACTGTCAAAATTGGTGTCTCCCACGCTTCCCCTTCTTCTCCGCTGGCACAAAATGGCGTCTCCCGTGCTTCCCTTTCTTCCCGCGCTCGCCCTTCTTCTTCGCTGAAGCTTCTAAAAATGGCGTCTCCCGCGCTCTTCCCTCTTCTCCGCGATCAATGGCGTCTCCCGCGCTCTCCCTTCTTCTCCCCATGGACACTGTTCAGTCCTTGAGCCCTGGCTGCGCTCTGCGCATTTTTTTTCCTGTGCGCCTTTCCCGTTTCCGCCGCTCGGTCCTGAACCCGGCTGCTGCTTTACCCTCTCTCTCTCCGTTTTGTTTTTCCTCGACGCCGCTCGGTTTTCAACCCCCAGCTGCGCCCTGTGCGCTTCACCCTCTATCTTACCCCGTCGACGTTGCTCGGCTTTTTCTCTGCCGTCGGGCGGCTCCAGCTGCCGCTGTCCGGGAAGGGTCTGCGCTGTACCTGGTACCTGTCGTCAGTCTGTTGCTGATCGTCGTGGCTGGGGAACCAAGCCCGGCTCTCCACAGCCTCCCCTGCGATGTTCACTCTCTGCCGGACGACTGTGCGGTTGCTCGTGGTCAACGCCCGTGTTTCTGGCCTCGACTTTCTTCCACCGCCCTCCCGGAGCGAATCCTCGAAGGGAAATGCAGAGTTGCAGGTAGATTCGAATCGACACTCGTCGCCACTGTTAGATCCGTGATTCTGAGAGTATGGTGTTTTTCAATAACCACACGGATGCTGTAACTTAACAATCAACAGGTATTTACTGGAGTAGGGTAGTCTCAAGACTGGGGGTACAGAGGCATGCGCAAGGCTTATATACAGGTGTGGTCACTGCCGGTACTACAGTATACTGGAGCTGTAAAAGTAGTTCTCCCTTAAAGGTACATACACTACAGGGAGGCCTAAGCTTTCCTTGTGAGTTGGCGCGGATTTTATGGGGCCTAAGATGGCGGATGCCTGCGTGAAAACCTGGAACTTGCGATCTGTCAAATTTCTCCTTGACAGATCGTACCGATCCGCTACAAATTCACTTTTGCTGGCGCAGAGTTGGGCTTTTTGCAGAATTATTGCCCAACGAATACCCACCAAACCCTTACTCCTGGCCAAAGCAGGCGTAAGGCCTTCTTTTACCAGCATAAAGGTTAAAATAAATGTTAAAATAAACTTTTTTAAATGATTTAAACATTCACTTACATTTAAAATTAGTTTAGATTATTTTTGTCCCATTTAAAAATGTTTAAATTTATTTTTCAAAAAGTTACATTTTTATTTTAAATGTTTAAATGTTGGGAAACTTAGCGGCAGGCGCTAATGAGTCCCAGCTTTCACGAAATTGGGTTTAGCGCTCCAGGAAGGAAGTGATGTGAAGCGCTCCACTTCCTTCCTGGAGCACTAAAGGATGCAGGCGTGGGCTGTGCAGCGCTGCCGTGTTCCGAGGCTCCTTCCCTCCCATAAAGGGAAGACCATTGCTGCAGGCTCTGCATTGGGACCAGTTAGCTGGTCCCCGATGGTGGCCCCAATCTGGCTCGATCAGCCCCATGCACTCCAGCAGAGTGCCGGGCTGATTGATCACGACCCACGACAAGTAAAAAAAATTGAGTAAAACCATTTCAGAAATTTATGTACTTACCTCGGTAACCTCCCCTTTAACTTTCGCCCCCAAAGCGCCTGGCCTCCCGATCAACGCCTCCTGCAGCTGTCGGTGTCATCACCCGGCGGTGCGCTACCGGGGCAATGCGTACGGCAATGATGTCATGATCTCCAGGTGAAGGAGATCGTGGTGTGGAGTCTTACCGCCACCGCAAACCTCTCACCGAATTTCGCGGGAGTTGTTCATCCCGTCGCACCGGGGTGGTAAGTCGTTAGCGCCCCGTTATTGCCCCGTTATCGCCCCCTGGAGGCGATAAAGGGAGGCGCTAAGGAGGCCAATTTCCAGCCCTTACATTTTGGGGTCTCTTCTGGCCCCATTCCCTTTCCTCGCTGAGTTGGCTTGGAGCGAAACTCACAGCCGCTTCCCACTCAGACCGCCTAGTAAAAATTGCAGTTGGGTTCTGATGACATCATCAAGATCCGACATGCATATGTTAAAAAGGACCCTGTTGGCTTTGGGCAGGTGTATTTGGCACCTGCTCAGCTGATCAGGTTAAAAGATGAACGTGGTATTTGGTGGTTCATGTTGGGTAGTAACTTTGGTGATTTTAACTGACCAACTGCCCGATCACTATAATTTCTTATATGCTCTTAAGTACAACCTGACACAGAAGCACGGCATTATGTTAGAGACATAATAAAGTTATAGGAGCAAAATCAATTGAAAACAAAGGACCAAAGTTACAGCACTATAAATCTTTCAAATAGAAGCTCTGTCAAAATTTAGTTTGTCTGGGGATGCTGAAGTTTGAAAATAATGAGTACTTATGTAGCAGATTAATCAACGTGTAACCAATTATCGACGGGTGGAACCATTCATGCATGAATAGCCTTTTAGGAGTGGTTCTGCAGCTCATGGAATTTTACATGAGCAAAGTTAATGTCGATCTACACATCCAATTGTAATTTTAAAACCGCAGTAAATGACTGCAGGTAGAGAACTAACACTAATTCAGCTAATTATTGGGGGCAGATCTAATTAATGTATGTTTTGCTGCATATTCTGACATTTAAAAACCCAGAAAACACTAGAACTATGTCACATGGCTATGTCAGCTGTGGCTCAGTGGGTAGCACTCTCTAGGTGGGAGGGGCTAGGAGTGAGCCAGGTTTGACTGGTTGCCTAATTGCAGCTGGGTGTTGGAGGAAGTTTTGTAAAAAGTTGGTGGAGGGTTTTGGGGTGTTGTTTTCAGGTTTTAGGGCCTTTTTGGCCCACAAAAAACAGCCAGATGGCTGCTGAGGGGTCCGGAGTGCCGGGCCCCTCAGAAGACAATATTCCCGAGAGGAATTTTATTAGGGAAGAAACTGTGATGGGAAGGGGGGAGAAAAGGCCCAAAGATTTGGGCTGGGACCTCAGGAGGTTTGGTAAAGAAAATACGGTGGTGGTGCAATGTGAAGATAAGAAGATTCGAGCCTGGGATATAATCCAGGCGGTTCATGAGGACTGTGGTGAGGGAAGCTGTTTTGCCTGCCGACCAAAACCAAATGTGGGATTTGAGGTGACGGTCAGTGGCCGTGAGGAGGTGGAAAAACTGCTGCTCAGTCTGAAAGTTGGGGAGAAATTTTTGGAGGTGACTCTGCTATATTCAGAGGAGGTGGTGGTTTCATTTTTGAACTTGCCTGTGTACATCGAGGATGAAGTGCTGAGCAAAAAGTTGGAGTCGTGGGACATTAAAATCTGTTCCGAAATAAAGAGGAGGTACTATCCGGGAACACGGGTAGCAGACGGAACCCGGTATGTAAAGGTGCGGTTCCCAGAGGGGGTGAGGTCTTTGCCTTACAGTATGAAGTTCGAGACACTGGAAGGAGTACAATACTTTTGTGTGCTGCACGATAACCAAGTAAAGGTGTGTTACTATTGTCTGGGACATGACTGTAATGATCAATAACATGTCATTCTATAGTGGACACTAGGTGGAGCCATAGAGCTGTATATAGCTGTATGTATAAGACTACACTACCCAGCTGTATGTATATTAAGACTACATTACCCATGAGGCACTAGGCTACCCAGAAGGCAGCAGTCAAGATGGAAGCCTCTACAGATACTGTAGCAGTCCACATGTGCTCAATAAAGTAACTAGCAAAAGCTAGCTGTGTTCATAATAAGAATGTCTATTTATTAATGAACATAAGATGGTACCAGGATGGTGAAGATCTGCTGAAAATTGTGAAAAGCGACATGGAGAATTTGAAGCCACCAGAGCGTTTGAAACTCACAGGAAAAATCGACTACAATTGGCAGACTATTAAACAACAATTCGAACTCTACATTGCAGCCATCGGATTCGGTACAAAGCCAGACGCAAGGAAGATAGCGTTGCTGCTTATGGTTGCAGGCCCACAGGTGATAGAGGTATTTAATACATTTGTACTTAATCCAGAGGAGAACAGAGAAAAATTAGAAGATGTGCTAAAAAAATTTGATGTACATTGCTCTCCCAAAAAGAATGAGACGTATGAAAGATACATCTTCCGTTCTCGGACACAGCAACAAAATGAGACTTTTGATAGCTTTATAACTGATCTGAAACTGAAAGCACAGACATGTAATTTCTCTGAGCTGAAATCATCCATGATTCGTGACCAGATTGTGTTTGGTATTCATGATAAAAAAGTCAGGGAACGTCTGTTGAGAGAAACCGAACTAAATTTGGAAAATGCAGTGAAAATATGCCAAGCCAGCGAGCTAGCTCGAAAGCACGCGAAGACTTTCAGTGAAATCAATAATGATGCGATTGTAATGAGTGATAATGCTGCTGTCAGTGCTGTGTCCTATAAGGGGAAGAAACATGGGCAGAACAGAAATGAAAAGCAATCGGAGGATGACATTTTTAATTGTAAACGCTGTGGTTACAAACACCAGTTAAGGCAATGCCCAGCATTTGGAAAAATGTGCACAAAGTGTAATGGAAAGAATTACTTTGCCAAACAATGCTTTTCAAAAGTAAAAACAACAAAAGGGCAACAAGTTAATGTGATTGAGGACACTGATTTAAGTGAGACATTTTTTGTAGGAATGGTGTCATGTGACGATATCAAAAAAGATACAGAACATGTGCAGCCCTCAGAAATGGACAATGCTGAACATAAAGTCAATGCAGTAAAAGTGGACAAATGGATGATCCCGCTGCAGATAAATGGAGCATTAGTTACATTGAAACTGGACACTGGGGCAAAAGCAAACTTAATCAGTATGAGTGACATAAAAAATATGAAAGAAAAGCCCAAAATACAGAAAAAGTCAGTACTACTGAAGAGCTATAATGGACAGAAAATAGATAGCTTAGGTGTATGCAGACTTAAAGTGACAGTCAAAGACAAAGTGCATCATCTCATGTTTTCTGTTGTGGCTGAAAGACTTGATTCGATACTTGGTGACAAAGCTTGTGAAGACTTAGAACTGGTCAAGCGAGTCTACCGTATAAACTGTGCCATAAGCAGACCAGATGACTCAGGTGATGAAGCAGAGAGCCCATCAAGGATGAAAAGGCCAAAGGGTATCCATGTCTTCAAAAAGCCTAGTTTCTCCAAGAAGAAAGAAAAAGACTTTAAGGTCAAAGAGAAGCCAAAGGAAGAAAAGCACAAAGAGGAAAGACACAAGGAGAAAAAGTCCAAAGATATAACCACAGCAGATGTTGTTAAGCAGTGGAAAGAGAAAAAGAAAAAGAAGAAGCCTGCACCAGAGCAGGAAGCAGTTCCGATGGATACTCCTTCTTCCCTCAGGCCAATCTTTGGTGTTCCATTAGCTGAGGCTGCTGAGAGGACTATGCTGTATGATGGGATCCAGCTGCCAGCAGTTTTTCGAGAGTGCATTGACTACATTGAGAGTTATGGCATGAAGAGTGAAGGAAACACTGAAACCCTCTCCAAGCAAAGATCGCAAGGAGACCTCGATCTATACAAGAGCAGATTGATGACAATGCCGCAACTGCATCTTGTCATTCACCGCCAGGACAATTTCATGAAGACACATCAGACTTACCCGTGTTGAGAAGATCCACACGTGAAGTAAAAAAGCCTGATAGACTTTGAGTACAATGTAAAGCTTTGAAAATGTGTTGACTGTTTTGAAAATGTTTATGTTTATAGAGCACTAACAAAAGTGTTACTGATATTATCTTTATTGTTTTCTTGAAAGTTGATTGATATTGATTTTGTTAAACCTCAAAGAAAGGGGGATGTAATAATCAATAACATGTCATTCTATAGTGGACACTAGGTGGAGCCGTAGAGCTGTATATAGCTGTATGTATAATACTACACTACCCAGCTGTATGTCTATTAAGACTACATTACCCATGAGGCACTAGGCTACCCAGAAGGCAGCAGTCAAGATGGAAGCCTCTACAGATACTGTACCTAGTCCACATGTGCTCAATAAAAGTGTCTAGCAAAAGCTAGCTGTGTTCATAATAAGAATGTCTATTTATTAATGAACATAAGAATGACCATCTCGTGAGAAACTGTTCTGATTTGTATTGTTACAATTGCGGTGAGTCGGGACATATCACACAGAGCTGCAAGGCGGAGAGCTGTGGGGTGTGTCGTAAAGGCCCCGCCCGCTGTGAGTGTGTGGCAGAAGGGAGCAAAATGAGTGATGAGGAGATGGGAGAAGGAGCAGGAGAGGAGTGTGGAACGGCCGGAGGTGCGGTGCAGTCGGAGGACACAGCCGGTAAAATGAAGGAAAAAGGAGCACAGGAAGAGGCAGAGGTTGGCGGAGCGGAGATCGAGATGGAGATGGCGGAAAACACGGCGAGTGCTATGGAGGGGAACAAAGACAGCAGCGGGCATCAAGGGTCGAGTGCAGACTTGAGCCTCAGTGCAGTTCGGCTCCCCCTGGGGAGTCTGGTGTCTGCGGGGGGAGAGGAGGCAGGAGCGGGGTGTGTGGTGGAAGTGAGTGCTCCGGGGAAAGGCGGGGAGTCGGATATTTTGGTGAGCGGGAGGGGGCAGGGCGGGGAGAGGGTGCAAGAGGCAGGAGCCTTAAAGGGACAGCAGAATGGGATCGGCGAGATAGAGACGTCAGAAGGGAACAATTTAGGTGCGCCATTGTCCCATGGAGTGAGGGAACAAGGTGCAAGGGTCAGAGGTAGAGACGTGGTCAAAGGGGGCGGCACAGTGGGAGAAACTGCGATAGCAGGAAGACTCTCTATGGGAGATGAAGTATTTGACGGGGAGCAGGATTATGTATCTGATGGGGAGCAGGCACAAGGGGTTGCAGAAGAGCTTGAGAGTGAGGAATTAGAGGGGGACAGAGACATGGAAGTCGGGGATGGGGTGGCATTATGTGGAAAGGGAAAGGTTAGTGAGGGGCAGAAGGAGGGAGAAAGGGCAGCTCCTGGGCCCAAAGTTAAGGCAAGGAAGAGGCTGAAACAGCAGGGAGGGGTCAAACAGGAGGGGAAAAAGAGCCGGAGGCTGCAGGAAAAAGCAACAGCTGGCCGAAAAGTTGAGAAGGAGCATGAGAGGAGGGAGGAGCCAGAGATTAAATGATGGGGAGATTATTGGGCATACTTCCCTTCTTTGGAGCCATGATTACATTGGTCTCGATCAATGTGAACGGACTGAGGAGTGAGAAGAAATTGCAGCAGTTGTTGCAGGGTTTTAAAGGCACAGACTTTTTGTGTCTGCAAGAAACCTTTTGGGATGAGGATATTCTAGAAAGAGTTCAGAAGGTTTGGAAGGGAGAGGTGTTTGCAAGTGTGCAAACAATAACCGTAGAGGGGTGGCTGTTTTGGTGAGTCCGTCCATAGAAGAGAATGTTGCCTTGGTGGACAAGGACACTGAGGGGAGATTTTTATGGCTAAGGGTAAAATTGGAGGGATTTAATTGTGATTCTTTTTAATATCTATGCACCGAACGACCATTGCAAGCGTCGCGAGTTTTTTCGGGGGTTATTCACTGAAGTGGCAGAGGTGGAAAATCCTTGTATAGTGAGGGATTTTAATGTATTTTTATCTTGGATGGACATTTCAGCCCAGATGACCTTTAAAGAGGATAACTCCAGAGGGATGATTATAAAAATGATGGCAAATTTAAATTTGAGAGACTTATGGAGGGACCGGAACCCCATAAAAAGGGAGTTCTCCAGAGCAGGTTGGGTGGGTGATGTTTTAAAGCAGAGCCGAATAGATTTTGTGTTAATGCGGGAAGGGTTAAGTTCGGAGGTGATGGAGATTTATTATAAAAAAGTATTTTTTAGTGATCACTCGGCTTTGGTTCTTAGAATTAGGAACAGCAGAGTTAAGATCGGTTCAGAGGTGTGGATTTTAAACAATTGATACCTGAAGGAAAGTGCTTATAAAGAAGGGATTATAAATATAATAAAGAATGCTCAGAAGGAACTTTTGTTCTTGAAAGAAAGAAGAGTTTGGTGGGACAATTTCAAATATGAGGTAAAAGTTTTTTCGGTACGTTATGGGAAAAAGAGGGCGGCAGCTAACCGGCATCGAGAAGAGAATATAAACAAAAGGTTTACGGATGTCTGTAAAGCAGTTGACAGAGGGGATAAGGGAGCTGAGACTAAGTTCCGGGTGCTAAAGGAAGAGTGGGAATTATTGCAAGCTGAAAAATGCAAGGGGGCCATTCTCCGTGCAAAGGCTAGAGATGCATTGGAGGGCGAAAGATGCACTAGATATTTTCTAGAGCAAGAGAAGCTGCGACAGAGATTATCGTTAATTGAGGAGTTGAAGGTTGGGGAGAAGATCATTCATGAAAGTGAGGAGATTTTGGAGGCAGCTAGCAGCTTTTATCAAGAGCTATATACAAAAGAAGACATTTCCAATTTGGAGATGGAGAAGGTTACTGCTTTTATTGAAAAGGGTTTAAAGGAGGATGAGAGAAGCATGTGTGATAAAGAAGTAGGATTAGCGGAAATAAAAATAGCAATAAGTGGAATGAAGGGGGGGGAAAGCCCAGGGTCCGATGGACTAAGTGCAGAATTTTATAAGGAATTTTTTGAGATTTTAAGTCCATTGCTCTTAGAAGTTTTTAAGGAAATTAAAATTGAGGGAAGCCTGGCCCCATCTATGAGGAGAGGTATCATAAGCTTAGCTTATAAAAATAAAGGGGATAGACGGGATCTGAAGAATTGGAGGCCCATCACACTATTAAATGTGGATTATAAGATCTTGGCGAGGGTTATGGCAAATCGTTTGAAGGAGGTGTTACCGGAGATAGTTTGGCCCTCTCAGTCCTATGGAGTCATAGGCCGGGACATCGCAGACTCTGTGGTCTCAATCCGAGATGCAAAAGAACTCATGGAAGAGAGTGGGAGGGAGGCTTATGTATTAAAGATAGATCAAGAGAAAGCCTTTGATAGGGTCTCTCATGAGTTTTTATTGAAGGTTTTGGAAGCATTTGGTTTCAAGGAAAATTTCATTCAGTGGATAAGGATTTTTTATTCAAACATATTTAGCTGTGTTAAATGTAATGGTTTTTTATCTAAGTATTTTCCAATACAGAGATCAGTGAGACAGGGTTGTCCCCTGTCCCCACTGCTGTACACATTGGTAGCAGAACCATTAGGTTACATGATGCGAAAGAAACAAGGTGTAGTTGGGATTGTGGTACCCAGTTCCGGGCTGGTGTCAGTGATACACCAATATGCAGATGACACAACCTTAACATTGAGAAATTGGGAGTCAGTGAGGAAAGCTATGGAGGTAGTGGAGGAATATTGTAGAGCTTCAGGTGCCAGAGTGAATTATAGTAAGTCCCAATGCCTGGTTGCAGGGAGGGGTAGGGGGAATGGTTGGGGGAATGTCCCTTTAAGGTGGTGGAGGTTTTGGAAGTTCTGGGGGTGCATATGGGGTGCAAGAAAGACAGGGAAGAAGTGGATCGATTAAATTGGGAACCGAAGGTTATGAAAATTAAAAAGATTTTGGGAAGATGGGAAAGAAGGTGGTTGAAAGTGCAAGGAAGAGCGACAGTGGTGTCTGCTCTCCTGCTATCTAAGCTATGGTACTTATTGACGGTGGAGGATATTCCTGAGTGGGCAGAAAAGTCCATCCGAGAGGTTTGTGTGAGGTTTTTATGGGAAGGGAAACCAGCCTTGGTGGCTTACAATACCATCATTGGACGGAGAAATCAGGGAGGACTCAACTTCCCAGATATTGATTTGAAGAAAAAATCCTTTAGAATCAAATGGGTGAAGAGATTTCTTCAGAAGTCAAATTCAAGTTTTTGGAAGAGTTGTTTTGAGCATTTTTTAAAACAAAGTGGGATAGGAGGGCAGGGGATATTGTATATGGAATACAATAATATGTTTTTGAAATCGATTAAGCTTCCCCCTAGGTTTTATAAGGGGGTTGTAGAGACTTGGGCTCAATTTTTAAAAAGTGTGCAGTTTATGCCCAAGGGGGCTGAGGAATTTTTAGAACAGCCCTTATTTTTGAACAGGTGGGTCACCATCGAAGGAGAGGTTTTATTTAATCAAGCTTTTATAAAAGCTGGGATTATATCGGTGAAAGATGTATTATACGAGGTGATTCCAGGTTGGTTGCCGGAAGTGATAGTAAGGGACATGGTGTGGGAGGAGGATCAGGAGGTAGAAGGAAAAGCAATAGGAATCATGTATGAGAAGATTGTGAGGGCAATGCCACAGGATTGGATGGAAGAAATAAATGCGGAAATCTCCAAAGGAAATAAAATGCGTCCTGCTTTTCCAAGCTTTGTACTGGAGAAAGGGGGAGAGTTAGTCCAATTTGACAACTGTAATACTCAAGATTTCTATGAGATATTCAGAGAATGGAGATTCAAGACACCTGCTGGTCAGGAGTTTTGGCAGAGTATATACCCACAGCTGGACTTCAACAGGATTTGGAAGGGAGTGTGGGCGAATTTTAAATGCCCAGAATGGATTGAACTGGATTTCAAATGGGCTCATAACCGGATTTTTACCATGATGGTCTTGTGCAAGATTGGACGAGTGGAGGCAGCAACTTGCCCAATGTGTGGGACACAGGATGAGACTCTGTCCCATTTACTGGTGTTATGTCCACAGTTAAATGACTTTAAGTACTATGTTCGACAGTTGTGTGAAGCTTTTTTGCTGGGTGGGGACCGAATAGCGAGAATGGGAATCCCGTGGGACTCAATTTTGAGATGGGGATTGCAGGAGAGTCTGCCAGAGTCTAGCGGAGCGGCAGTTAATTTAATGTTCAGTTTGGCTAGATTCGTGATTGTGCAAAGAAGGAATGCTCTTTTTTAAGGGGAGGAGAATCAATCTAAAAAGTATTTTAAATATAAGCTAAAAGACTATTATAAGGCTCTGTGGATGTTTTATTCAGAAAGGAATTTAAGGACAGTATTTTACAACCAATTTTTAAAGTACAATCGATTAATATATGTTACAGGTGACAAATTAAACTTCAGGTTTTGATGTTAAAATGTGGTGGCGGAATGGCTGTGCAGGGCGGTGGAATTGATTTGTATCATACAATGTAATGATCACGATGTTGTAAATGTTCTTAATGTTCAATAAAGTATAATAAAATTAAAAAAAAGTGGGCAGCACACTCGTCTCTGAGCCAGAAGGTTGTGGATTCAAATCCCACTCCAGGGACTTGCGCACATAAATCTAGGCTGACACTTCAGTGCAGTGCTGAGGGAGTGCTGCATTGTCAGAAGTGCCGTCTTTCGGATGAGATGTTAAACTGAGGCCCCGTCTGCTCTCTCAGGTGGACATAGAAGATCCCATGGCATTATTTCGAAGAAGAGTAGGCGAATTATCCCTGATGTCCTGGCCAATATATCTCCCTCAACCAACATAACAAAAAAACAGATTATCTGGTAATTTTCACAGTGCCGTTTGTGTGAGCTTGCTGTGTGCAAATTGGCTGCCGCGTTTCCCACATTACAACAGTGACTCCACTTCAAAAGTACTTCATTGGCTGTAAAGTGCTTTGAGATGTCCGGTGGTCGTGTAAGGCGCTATATAAATGCAAGTCTTTCTTTTTTTTTCACATATAGAGTGGGTTTTATTATCACTGACATATTTAAGTTGACTGGGTTAATACTTATTTTCACATACTTAATATTATTGGCAATATAATATGAGTGCTTAAAGCTTATTAATGCAGCATGATAAATCATAAAGTATTCCTAATGAGATTTTCCAACATTACTGCTTAGTTCAATATGTGCAATACAACTATTAACATTATATCGGGCCAGATTTTGCTGGCGCGGGGCATCTGGTCAGTTAGCATGCAGGTACAGCAAGTAATCAAAAAGGCAAATGGACTGTTGGCCTTTATTTCAAGGGGGTTGGAGTATAAAAGCAGGGAAGTCCTGCTACAACTGTACAGGGTATTGGTGAGACCACACCTTGAGTACTGCTTACAGTTTTGGTCTCCTTATTTAAGGAAGGATATACTTGCATTGGAGACAATTCAGAGACGATTCACTAGGTTAATTCCAGAGATGAGGGGATTGACTTATGAGGAAAGGATGAGCAGGCTGGGTCTATACTCATTGGAATTTAGAAGAATGAGAGGTGATCTTATTGAAATATATAAGATACTGAGGGGGCTCGACAAGGTAGATGCAGAAAGGATGTTTCCCCTCATGGGGAAATCTAGAACCCAGGGGCACAATTTTAGAATAAAGGGTCGCCCTTTTAGAACTGAGATGAGGAGGAATTTCTTCTCTTAGAGGGTCGTAAATCTGTGAAATTCTCTGCCCCAGAGAGCTGTGGAGGCTGGATCATTAAATACATTTAAGGTGGAGATGGACAGATTTTTGCAAGATAAGGGAGTGAAGGATTATGGGGAGTGGGCGGGGAAGTGGCTTTGAGCCCAAGATCAGCCATGATCTTATTGAATGGCGGAGCAGGCTCGAGGGGCCAAGTGGTCTATTCCTGTTCCTATTTCTTATGTTCTTATGTTCTTCTCTTGTGGGTTGCCCCATTAGTTAGACTTGTTCATGCACGTTTAGGTTTTAAAAATTTTTGCCCAGAAAGTTGCTGGAAGTGCGAGCTGATAATGGCACAGCGAGGGCAACAGGGCATCTGGGACCTTGGTGAACAACAGGACAAACAGTGTATCTCCTTAACCAATGAGATTTATGATTGAGAAATAAACAGAGGAAGGACTGAGGAGGGTGAATTAGACTGGGTGAATTCAATGTCAAATCAGGTGCAGAAAGCAAAATAAAGAAAGGGAAAGAAAGATTGCATTAAGAGAGAGAGACAAAGGAAAAGTAAGAATTTTAAAAAAATGTAAATTTGACATTTTTTAAATCTCCTAAAATAATTCACAACCTGAAGGAATGAGACTCCACACTTATAATTGTTCACTTTCTGGGCAAGAGAGGTTGATTGGCAATTATTAGCAATTATCACATTGTTCAAAGGTTCAAACACTGTTAATTACTAGACTTAACATTCTGTGGCGCATTTAATGGGCAATTAATGTGCAAATGGAGCAACTTCATATAAATCTTGGGCAGGTTAAGTGCGAGATGCCGTTATTGTGAAGCTAATGGCGGAACGGCACAAATCGGCCAGCAATTTGCAGTGATTTGCAATTCACAGGGTATCTCTTCCTCGCTATAAGCTGCTGGTTGATTTCCACATAAATAACGGCATGCATTGTTCAGATGCCATTATTTTTCAACAGAATCTGTCCCATTATATATGTGTATTGGTCTTGAATGCATTTGCAATTGTAATGTTTTTGTGGAGGAGACAATTTATAGGTTCCTTTTTTCTGTTCCATTCCCTTATTTTCTTCTGCTCTCCTCTCCTGAAGGAGCACTTATACTGGAATAGTTGAATGGGGGTCAATATTGCTCCACTATCTTCCTCAAGTGGCCATTCTCCACTTGTGAGTTTTTTTACCTTCCTCACAGAGAAAGGGGATCAATTTCTAATGTATGATTATGTTTCATATAAGGGGTGACTTTCCTTGGTCTGAGGCAAGGCACATTGGCCTAGAAATTAGGAAGCTTACGACCACCTGTTTGTGCCACTGTCCTGGTGAAAAATGGCGGCTGCCACTCTAGCACCCTTCTCTGGTGCGGGACTTAGTGGCTGCCATTTTAGTGAGGACTTGAGCGCTGCTGATTGCAGCGCTGGCCAACTTAACGTCACCTCTGCGAACTTTGACCTTAGCGCTGAGTTCAGCACTAGGTCCTAAGCTCGCTCTGAAAACCGAGTGTTCAGCAATCTGACAAACGCTGTCAGCACCTCTTAAAGGGACCCACACATCTTTCAGGTAACTTTGCATTTAAGCATTTGGACTGGATATTTTTTATTGAAGCAGTGGCTTGGTGCAATACATGTTTAAAATTCTTTGCATGTGCAGGGAATGCTGCTGGATGCTTGCAAGGCCTCAGATGATGAAGGAAGGCCTCTGAGAAGACAGAAAATGCTGCAAATACTCAGCAGGTCAGGCAGCATCCGTGGAGAGAGAAACAGAGTTCACGTCTCAGGTCGAGATGCTGCCTGACCTGCTGAGTATTTCCAGCATTTTATACTTTTATTTCAGATTTACAGCATCCACTCGCAGAGGGAAGAGGAAGATGCAGAAGAGGAGGAATTAGAAGGAAGGACATAACCCAGACAGCCCATTTCGGGTTGGGATACCCGGGATGGAATCATCCTCCTGCGCTACCAGTGACCACAACCCCAATTCCCCTTTCTACATTCGTCCCACGCCTTACTTTTCCTGTTATAGAGTCATAGAGTTATGCAGCACAGAAATAGGCCATTTGGCCCATCGTGTCTGCGCCGGCCATCAAGCCCTATCTATTACAATCCCATTTCCCAGCACTTGGTCCGTAGCCTTGTATGCTATGGCATTTCAAATGCTCATCTAAATGCTTCTTGAATGTTGTGAGGGTTCCTGCCTCTACCACCCTTTCAGGCAGTGAGTTCCAGATTCCAACCACCCTCTGGGTGAAAAGGTTTTTCCTCAAATCCCCTCTAAACCTCCTGGCCTAGAAATTCACTTTGGGCCCGCCAGCTGGCGTGCACCCAAAAGTTAGCGCTGAGCGCGGAGCCAGTTGCGACAGTCAGATATTCCGTTTTTGCGCCCCAAGTCGGAACCGGGCGCTATTCCAGGGTGTGCCCGCCCCCGCTTGGGGCGCTGAAACTGAATTTCAGCGCTCTAGGCGCCACTGCGCCACCCGCTGCGGAGCGGCAGGCTGCGGTACTGCAGGCCTCCTCCTTCTCTTAAGGGGGAGGTGCCTGCAACGGGGAGATCGCCGCTGGATAGTGCCGGCAAATGAGCCCGGCACCACGGAGAAGTGCCGGGTTCGCGGAAAGCAGCCGGCAACGCCGCGGGGGGGGGCGGTGGAGGAGGCCGGGGAAGGAGGTGCGGGCAGGCGGCCGCCGAAAAAGCGGCCGGCTGCACCTCCACCTTAAAGCGCCCCACTAAGGCTACAGTACGGCCCCGTTTTCTGATCGCTGTTTGCGGCCGCTGCGGAAGAGGCGGCCGCAACTCAATATGGCGGTCGGGGCGGTAGCGGGGCACTGCGCACACCGATGACGTCATCGGTGCTGGCGCAGCGCTAACGGCTACCGCCGCCATTACCGCTGCGCTGAATATCAGCGCAAACTCCTCTATTGGCACAGAAGCCCTCTTTGGGCGGTAACTGGCCGCAAAGCTGGCAGCGCCTTACTGAATTTCTAGGCCCCTGTCTCTTAACTTGAACCTATGTGCCCTGGTTATTGACCCCTCTACTAAGGGGAAAAGTTCCATTTTATCTACCCAATCTATGCCCCTCATAATTTTGTACACCTCAATCTGGTCCCCCCTCAGCCTTCTCTGCTCTAAGGAAAACAACCCCAGCCTGTCCAGTCTCTCTTCATAGCTGAAACGTTCCAGTGCAGGTAACATCCTGGTGAATCTCCTCTGCACCCTCTCCAATGCAATCACATCCTTCCTATAGTGTGGCGACCAGAACTGCACACAGTATTCCAGCTGTGGCCTAACTAGCATTTTGTATAGCTCCGTCACAACCTCCCTGCTCTTATATTCTATGCCTTGGCTAATGAAGGTAAGTATCCCATATGCCTTTTTAACCACCTTATCTACCTGTCCTGCTGCCTTCAGGGATCTATGTACATGCACACCAAGGTCCCTCTGATCCTCTGTCCTTCCTAGGGTCCTACCATTCATTGTGTATTCCCTTGCCTTGTTAGTCCTCCCACAATGTATCACCTCACACTTTTCAGGGTTAAATTCCATTTGCCACTGTTCTGCCCATCTGACCAACCCATCTATATCTTCCTGTAGCCTGAGGCTTCCCTCCTCGCTATTTACCACTCCACCAATTTTCGTGTCATCTGCGAAGTTACTGATCATACCTCCTACATTCATATCTAAATCATTAATGTACACGACAAACAGCAAGGGACCCAGCACCGATCCCTGCGGTACACCATTGGATACAGGCTTCCAGTCACAAAAACAACCTTCGACCATCACCCTCTGCCTCCTGCCACTAAGCCAGTTTTGGATCCAATGTGCCAAATTGCCCTGGATCCCATGGGCTCTTACTTTCTTGACCAGTTTCCCATGCAGGACTTTGTTAAAAGCCTTACTGAAGTCCATGTAGGCTACATCAACTGCACTACCCTCATCCACACACCTAGTCACCCCCTCGAAAAATTCAATCAAATTGGTTAGACATGATCTCCCCCTGACAAAGCCATGCTGACTATCCTTGATTCATCCTTGCCTCTCCAAGTGGAGACTAATTCTGTCCCTCAGAATTTTTTCCAATAATTTCCCTACCACTGATGTTAGGCTCACTGGCCTGTAATTCCCTGGTTTATCCCTACTACTCTTCTTGAATAATGGTACTACGTTACCTGTGGCCAGAGAGGTTCTGAAAATTTATGTCAGTGCCCCTACAATCTCCTGCAGCCTGGGATACATCTTGTCTGTGCCTGGGGATTTATCCACTTTTAAGCCCGCTAAAACTGCTAGTACCTCCTCCCTCTCAATGCCAATTTGTTCAAGTATATCACAGTCCCCCTGCCTGATTTTTATGCCTACATTGTCCTTCTCCATTGTGACCTCCAATGCAAAATATTCATTTAAAACCTCACCTACATCTTCCGGCTCTACACACATCACAGTGGCCTAGAAATTGAGTAGCCTTAGCGCCGCATTTGAGGCGCTAGAGGGCCTAGCGCCGGAGTTATGGCCAGTGTAGAAATTCCCTGGGGCCCTAGAATCGGCGGTAGACTGGTTGCGCTGCGCCGGCACCGATGACGTCATCGGTGTGCGCAGCGTCCCGGTTGCCATGCCGACGGGCCCCAGCGCCGAAATTCAGTTGCGGCCGCCTCGCCCGTGGCAGCTGCAACTAAGACTCTGGCAACAGAGTCTTACATCAGTTAGCGCCTGCGCCTTAAGGTCGCGCGGCGGCCGGCCGCTTTCCCGCCGGCCGCCTGCCTGCACCTCGCTCCCCGGACTCCTCCACCCCCCCCCCGCGGAACAGATGCTTCCGGGCTGCGAGCCCGGCACTTCCCTGAGGTGCCGGGCTCATTTTTCTGATGAGTTTACCGGCCAGCGGGCGGGTGCAGGCAGCTCCTCCTTAACTGAAGGAGGAGGCCTGCACTTCCCGAGCCTGCCGCACCGCATCGGGCGCCGCAGCGCCGGAATAGCGCCGCAAAGCGGCAGGTAGCGCCCATTTTCAGGCGCAAAGACCCTTCAGTAGCGCCGGCAGCCGTTTGGGCGCGGCGCTACTGAATTTTTGGCGCGCGCAGGGGGACTTAGCGCCGGCGCTAACTTTCCGGCGCTAAAGCCCTGGCGCGGCGCCAACTGAATTTCTAGGCCAGTGTCTTCTTGGCCACAATGCTGAAATAAGAGCTGCCACAAAGCAAACTTTCCAATCCAACTTTATACATCTATCCATCCAATATGACATCAAGAAATCAATTCATCACCCTTATGCATTCGCTTAGTGACTGTCTTGTGTGTGCCTTTGCCTATCCTACTGATGTCACGCAGAGCTTCCTCAATGACTGCAGCATGGCTGGTGGAAGGCTGCTGACTTTCAGTGGGGGCACTGCAAATGGACTTGCTGGTTGATCTTGAGGAACTGGTAGCTGGGAGTATGAAATCGAGTGATGGTTCTTCTTCTTCTTCTTCTTAGGCACAAGTGTGGAGTTGTGGTGAGGGGAGGGCAGGAAAGCAAGAGGTACATGCGAGAAGGAGGATAATGTATGAGAATACCAGCATCTTGTATCCTTTCAGCCCCACCACTGGTCAAGGGCTCAGCCATATCCCTGCCAAGAATGGCCAGCATTTTCTCTCTCCTCCGAGGGGGTGAGGTGAAGCTAGGAATGGGAGATGTGCCTCCTATTTGGTACTGTTTGTTGGTAGGTGGGTGATTGGGGATGGGGGGGAATCGTGCATTGAACAGTGTGTGAGGCTAGTGGTGCAGTTGGTAGGAGATGGCTTTTGAAGATGCATTCACTAACCTTGACCAGTGGTCTGAGGTCATGAAGCTTCTTTGAGCACTGGACCCAGGTTATGGGGGTGACACTGCTGGCAGTGACGGCCTCAGTGATGTACTCCCACATCGTTCTTTCTGGAGGGCCTCCTGGCCCCTGTGGGTAGAGGACCTCTCTTGCAGTGTCGAACCCCTGCACAAAGCTGGAGTGCTGCGTGTGAGACCCTGGGTGCCCCTTCCCTGGCTTGCTGAGCCATTTGTGTTCGTGCTGAAGTATTTTTCCCATTTTTTTTTTTAGGTGCGGTAGGACTTCAGCTTCAAGAGCTGAAGATTTCCATTTGGGAATTCTTTTTATTTTAATTTTTTTTTTCAGAAGGCAGTTGAGCTGTAAGGGCTAAAAACGGCCTATTTTTACATGATTTTTTTTAAATTTCAGGAGGCAGCTCCTCTTTAAGAGAGTGAAATGTTTTCTGAAAAGCCAGCCTTGCTTTCAGAGCAGACGGTTCTTGCTTGAATCAAGCTACAGCCACACTACATTGGGGCCTCCTGTCAGGATGAACGCTGCCAGGACAGCGTTACACAGTGAGTCTTGCGCTGGACTAATGTTAATTAGTCCCCAGCACTAATTTTTTGTTCCTGCCAGCGCCACCATTTTCGGTGGCTGTTAAGACCCGTCCGTGGTGGCACTGGCAGCTTTTTTGGCGTTCACAAATTTCTAGGCCATTGAATTGTTTGGGTGCAGCGAATATGGAAGAATGAGGTGGATCAGAGAGCAGGCCTGTAAAAGAACCTGCCCAAATTTCTTCCATTTAAACTTGGATTCACTGCACCCTGGCATTCCCAACATGGGAAAATCTCCCCTACAATCTGCCAGTTCAACGGTTTATCACTTCAATTTAGGATCTGTCTTGGTGCATGGTTTCATACAGTTTTCATATGGGATCTTTTCCTGCTTGTGATTTATGAATAGTAATGGAAGGATTATAATTAGTATTTAAGAATCCTCTATTACCAGGCTGTGGAAGATTGAAGACAAAAATTACATTCTAGCCATGTGTATAAACAACAAAGCACAGAATGACAGCATTTGGATGAAGAAAATGCCAAATGTTAATAAAACCATAATCATAATCAACTTTATTGTCATTGTTAGTGCACAAGTGCAGTACAACGAAATGTAGGCTTGCGGCTCCCGAGAGTGTACATTTAGATTAAGACATTTAAACATTCAACATACATTTGGCTTGTAATACATTAACATAAACATAACCATAATAAAGTGCATTGGCAGATGTGCAGGCTTTAGAGTTTATTTGTGGAGTTCAGTAGGATGACAGCCCTGGGAAAGAAGCTGTTCCTAAATCTGGTCGTACGGGTGCGAATGCATCTGTAGCGTCTCCCAGATGGCAGGAGGGTGAACAGACAGTGGCTGGGGTGGGTAGGGTCTTTGATGATGGTCCGTGACCTCCGTAAACAGCGTTTCTGGTATATGTGCTCTATGGTCGGTAGCCGGGTGCTGGTAATGCGTTGGGCAGTTTTGACTACCCGCTGCAGGGCTTTCCGGTCATAGTAGCTACAGCTGCCATACCATACTGTGATACAGTTCGTCAGGATGCTCTCTATTGTGCAGCGGTAAAAGTTAGAGAGGATCAGGGGTGACAGGTTACATCCCTTCAGCCTCCTTAGGAAATATAGGCGCTGCTGGGCCTTCTTCACCAGAGAGGAGGTATTGAGGGACCAGGAGAGGTCTTCCGTGATGTGGACTCCGAGGAACTTAAAGCTGTCCACCCTTTCCACCACAGCCCCATTGATGTGAATGGGGGTGTGACTTCCGCCTTTAGACTTCCTGAAGTCCACAATGATTTCTTTGGTTTTCTTGATGTTAAGGGCCAGGTTGTTATCGGCGCACCACTTCACGAGATGCTGGACCTCCTCCCTGTAGGCTGACTCATCGTTGTTGGTGATCTGGCCTACTATCGTGGTATCATCCGCAAACTTGATGGTGTTGGAACCATGAACAGCCACACAGTCGTGGGTGAAGAGGGAGTAGAGGAGGGGGCTCAGCACACATCCTTGTGGGGCCCCCGTGTTCAGGGTCAGGGGGGGGAGGTGTGGTTACCTAATTTGACAGACTGGGGTCTGTTTGTTAGGAAGTCCAGGGTCCAATTGCAGAGGGAAGTGTTCAGGCCAAGAGTGTGGCCTGAACACTTCCCTTATGAATCCCACAAGTTTTTCCAATCCAATATCCTGTTTGTCCTTGTGTGCTTTGGTTTTATCCAATATGAATTCTAATATGGCATTCGAATCATGCCTTATTATCAAGGGGCTACACTCTTGGTTTGGACAAGGCAGATGCAACATTAAATATGTAGATGTCAGTTGTGATTGATTCTTATTCATTGCTATGAGCTGTTAACAATCAGCCACGATTGATCATATGAATCTGATGTAATTTTAAAAAACTGTAGCCATGCTATTACCCGATTAATTAAACAGCACATTCCAGATGATACCCGACCTGCTGCATCTCAGCTTTACAGCCTCGACTTCAGAAGAATCTGTGTACTGGAGCAAGCCAATGTCACAGTAAGGCCAACTTCACGAATGATTTATTTTTGATTTATTTTTAGGGCTATTCATTCCTTCAACCTTGAGATTATAATGTAGTCTCAATTTGTTAATCTGATGTGTAAGCACATAGCGATAACACTTTTATTGAGCTTCTCACAGAATCCTCTCCTGAGCACCACACTGCACACTGAGGTAGTGATCAGCATTTTACCTTATTTATGTTTGTCTCACCAATATAGTTAACCCATTGCGATCAAATCCATACCTGGCATCAAGCAGTGGCAGGGAAAGTCCCTCCTCCCCTTTAACAATATTAACAAGTTGGAATTTACAAAAGCAAAAGAGGTGCAACTGAAAAAAAGTACAAACCATTATTGGTGGTAAGTTGAAGGAATAATCTCTGGTGTTGCCAAAACTTAAGTGTTTTACTTACATCTCAAATCGGATGGGATGTAGCAATTTACCCCTGAATTTTGTAAGCTCATTCCTCATGCTGGTCTTTTCTTTTCTGTTTTCCCAGATCCATTCTATCATCAGTAAGAAAATGATTTACCTCAAAAAGGAAAACTCCTTTTAAGTGAATGCTGAAATATACTTCTTAAAATATATTTGCATTGCTGATCAGGTTTCCAGCAATTTCCAAAAATAAATGGCCCTGAAATTGCAGTCGGTGTCGTAGCTAAGGAGTACGCTGCCAACCTCCAACAGCAATCTGCACTTACCTGGTGCAAGGCCCCCTTTGAAAACTTGCGTTGTTTCGCTGCGGAGTTGAGCGCAGTGTAGTGGCCCACGGATCCTAGGGGCGCACCGTGTGCCTAGGCGTACCTGGGATCACGTGTGGCAGTGCTCCAATCAGGAAACAGAAAACTCCGCTGCCCATTCATGATTATTTTAGTCTCACTCACCCAATTATATTAATAAATAATCAGTCTCTCATTTACCCCAGTTATATTAATAAATAAATCAGTTTCTTACTCGGCCCAGTTATATTAATGAATAAATCAGTCTCTCACCCAACCCAGTTATATTAATGAATAAACCAGTCTCTCATTTACCTCAGTTATATTAATAAATAAATCAGTATCTCATTTACCCCAGTTATATTAATAAATAAATCAGTTTCTCATTCTTGGTAGATTGTTTTCACCTTTTGCCTATTTGTCTCCGCGAGTTGTGTTGGGATCAGCAGATAGTTAGGTGGATATAGATATTTATTTTGAAGAATTTTTATCAATAACTGGTGTATATTTCAAGCTGCTGCATAGTCCCCCTCCCCTTATGCTGTGCAAACAGGCTCCTGCATCTGTTTGCACCAGCCGTAAACATTTTCTGCGTAATTGCTGGGCAGTTGGTGGGCAATTAGTCCAACTCTGCACCAGCAATAAGGATTTCACAGTCTCAACGGATGGTCTGTCAAGTCGGACAGATCGCAAATTTGGGATGGAAATCCGAAACTTGCGGTTAATTTCAAAGGCAGTATGACGACATTCTCTGAGAGTACGCCGCAATACCCACTGCAAATTCTGCCCCATTATCTTTTCATCTAGCTTGTTAAATGCTAAGTCACCATAGCAAGGTGTTCCTTTCCCTGCTTTAAGGTGAATTATTTATTTGCTTTTTTAAACACATGGTAGGTTGGTAAGTAGTGGTGAGCTTCAGAAAAAGAGAATTATATAAAGCTTTGAACAAATGTTGTGGCTGCCTTTATGGTCTAATTCCTCCAGCTGTTTGATGTAGAGGTGGTCAGCATTTTTTTACAACAACAACAACTTGTATTTATATAGTACCTTTAACATAATAAAATGTCCCAAGGTGCTTCAAAGGGACGCTATCAAACAAAATTTGACACCAAACCACATAAGGTGATATTAGGGCAGATGAGCAAAAGCCTGGTCAAAGAGGTAGGTTTCAAGGAGCATCTTAAAAGGAGGAAAGAGAGGTGGAGAGGTTTAGGGAGGGAATTCCTGTGCTTTGGGCCTTGGCAGCTGAAGGCATGGCCACCAATGGTGATTAAAAGCGGGGATGCTGAAAAGGCCAGAATTGGAGGAGCGCAGATCTCTCAGAGGTTTGTAGGGCTGGAGGAGATTACGGAGATAGGGAGGTGGGAGACCATGGAGGGATTTGAAAACACGGATCAGAATTTTAAAATCGAGGCGTTGCTTAACCGGGAGCCAATGTAGTTCAGCGAGCACAGGGGTGATGGGTGAATGGTGTGAGTTAGGACACGGGCAGCCGAGTTTTGGATGACCACAAGTTTGCTGAGGGTAGAATGTGGGAGGCCAGCCAGGAGTGCATTGGAATATTCAAGTCTAGAGGTAACAAAGACATGAATGGGGGTTTTAGCAGCAGGTGAGCTGAGGCAGGGGCGGAGTTGGGTGATGTTACAAAGATGGAAATAAGCGGTCTTCATAATCATAATCATAATCATAATCAACTTTATTGTCATTGTTAGTGCACAAGTGCAGTACAACGAAATGTAGGCTTGCGGCTCCCGAGAGTGTACATTTAGATTAAGACATTTAAACATTCAACATTCATTTGGTTTGTAATACATTAACATAAACATAACCATAATAAAGTGCATTGGCAGATGTGCAGGCTTTAGAGTTTATTTGTGGAGTTCAGTAGGATGACAGCTCTGGGAAAGAAGCTGTTCCTAAATCTGGTCGTTTGGGTGCGAATGCATCTGTAGCATCTCCTAGATGGCAGGAGGGTGAACAGACTGTGGCTGGGGTGGGTAGGGTCTTTGATGATGGTCCGTGACCTCCGTAAACAGCGTTTCTGGTATATGTGCTCTATGGTCGGTAGCCGGGTGCCGGTAATGCGTTGGGCAGTTTTGACTACCCGCTGCAGGGCTTAGTGATAGCACGAATATGTGGTCAGAAGCTCAAATAGGGGTCAAATATGACACCAAGGTTGCAAACAGTCTGGTTCAGCCTCAGACAGTTGCCAGGCAGAGGGATGGAGTCGGTGGCTAGGGAACTGAGTTTGTGACAGGGACTGAAGACTATGGGCTGGATTTTGTGAATGGAGGTGAGTTGGAGGCGGGACAGCTGCTTCTCATGTCAATGTCTCGCCTCCATCCTCGCCTGACCAATCAGAGGGAGTTTCCCCTGATTGAGCTTGTTAAGCCCGCCCTGTGGGCTCAGCAGGCCAATTAGGGAGGAAGTCATTGACAGATCACATCAACGTCAGACATGCTATCTGTCAAGACTTCTTGAAAGAAGAAATGTCAGTGTTTGACAGCTCTGTGAAGCTGTCAAACACTGACATTCTCTTTAGTTTGATGAGTTCTTTGTGGTGAGGACTCATCAAACCTTTCAAATTTGTAAATTTCACATGTCTGTAGGAATGGAGGTTTCATCAGCCATTATGTGAAATTGACAAACAGGATGTCGGCTCTCCCCATCCAGCGTGGCTAAAGGCTGTAGAAAGAAAACAAGGTAAGTGCACACTTTTTTAAACTTATCACTCACCTTGCGTACTTACCACTCCACACTTGCACCCATCACTCACCTCTACACCTTACTTCCAGGTGCCTCCTGTCTTGTTTTGCACACTTTGTACAAAAATAATAACTTGCAGGACAAGGGAGTATTACAGTTTAACTCTTTTAATAAGCATTAGGTCTGATCTTACTTGTAGCAGCACAGTGGGCAAAAGATGGCGTTAGGACCCCTAGCCTGGGTCTTCAAAACAATAGCAGTCCTTACAGATGCCTGCAGGCCAATGGCAACTCAGCATGTGATCACATGTGAATATAATAGGTATTCCTTACAGATGCCTGCGGGCCAATGATAATTCAATATGCAAAGGTTACATCCCCTTTCTTTTAAAAGTAAAATGTTATGCATTACTTTTAAACCTTTCTTCTACCTAATGTTCTTGGTAGCATAAACATATAAGTAAACTCAGCATTTAACTAGCGCTGAAAACATCTCAACGTTTCAATAACGATGTACAGTTTTTTTTTAGGGCAGCGATCCACCTACACCCTTTGACAGTTCACAAGTCAAGGATAACTCTAGGCTTGACCTCTCATCCCGACCTTGTGTGGTATGGAACTGAGCATGCTCCTGAATCGGTCAACAAATCAGGTTCAGGTTTAGGTTCAGGTAAGTATGATGTGTTTTGTGTATTGCTCTGTTCATCACACTTTGTTGAACTGATCCTCTCATTGGAATGACGGTGTTGTTCCTTGGTGTTCAGGAGGTACCTGCGATTGCGGCGGTACACCTGTCCTTCTCGGGTGTGGATGTGATACGATCGCTTGGTGTCAGCTGGCTGGATGACGACTGCTGGCTTCCAGTAGTCATGCTCTTGGATTCTGATGGATTCTCCATTGTGCAGCGGCGGCAGTAGTCTAGCTGACCTGTCATAGTATCTCTTTTGGTGTTGCTGTCTCTGTACACGTTTTGCATGCACTTGCTTGCAGCTGACGACCTCTGGCTGCAGCTGTTGGTTGGTGCTTGGAAGGATTGAGCGAAGTCTGCGGCTCATCAACAGCTGTGCTGGTGACTTAAAGTTGTCAACCGGAGTGTTGCGGTACTCAAGGAGACTGATGTAGGGGTCTCTTTTGTCCGCTTTGGCTTTGTCCATGAGTGTTTTTGCAATCTGGACAGTTTTTTCAGCAAGGCCATTACTTTGAGAGTAATGTGGGCTTAATGTGACATGTGTGAAATCCCATGCCTTGGCAAACGACTCGAACTCTTTTGATTTGTATTGGGGGCCATTGCCTGAGACAAAAGTCTCTACAATGCCATGCCTGGCAAAGGCTGCCTTTAGCTTGTGGATCACAGCTACAGATGTGGTGCTGTGAAGCTTGTCCAGTTCAAAAAATCTGCTGTAGTAATCAACAGTCACTATGTAGTCCTCGTTGTTCCATGTGAACAGATCCATTGCCGTGACCTGCCAGGGCCTGTCTGGGATACGGTGAGGTATCATGGGCTCTTTGACATTTGATGGGCGGCGTTCTAGACAAATGGAACATTTTCCAACAATGTCCTCAATGTGTTTGCACACTCCGGGCCAAAACATAATGTCACGTGCTCTTTGTTTGCATTTTTCCATGCCCATATGTCCAGCATGAATTTTTGTCAACATCTCTTCTCTGAGACTGGTAGGAATGATGATTTTCTCCCCTTTGAAGACGATTCTGTTGATTTGTGACAGTTTGTCTCTGTGGTTCCAGAATTCAGATATGCTCTGAGGGCATTTCCGCCTTTCCTCAGGCCATCCTTCATGTATGACTTTGCTTCATGTGATGTGTTACTGCTGCAATATGTGGGAGCTGGTGGACACCACTGATGTTCATGGTGGTCACATTTGCAGTAAGTGTTGGCTGCTCGAGGAACTCCGGCTCCGTGTTGATGAGCTGGAGTCCGAGCTTCAAACACTGTGACACATCAGGGAGGGGAGAGCTACCTGGACTCTGTGTTCCAGGAAGTAGTCACACCAATTAGATTAACTAATTCAGATGTAGTCCGTGGTCAGGGACAGGAGGGTGTGACTATGAGCGAGGCAGGTACTGGGATCCAGGAGGTAGTGTTGGAGGAGCTGCAGCCCTTGCTCTTGTCCAACAGGTTCAAGGCTCTTACTCCCTGTGGGGACGGGAATGGGGACTGCAGGGAGGATGAGCAACCTGGCCACAGCACCGTGGAACAGGGGGCCATTCAAGTGGGGGGAGTAAAAAGAAATGTTGTAGTGGTAGGGGATAGTATCATTAGGGGGATAGATAGGGTTCTTTGCAGCCGAGAGCGAGAGTCCCAAAGGCTGTGTTGCCTGCCTGGTTCCAGGGTTAAGGACATCTCCTCTGGGCTGGAGAGAAACTTGGAGTGGGAGGGGGAGGATCCAGTTGTCATGGTCCATGTTGGTACCAACGACATAGATAGGACAAGGAAAGAGGTTCCGCTGAGGGAGTATGAGCAGCTAGGGGCCAAATTAAAAAACAGAACCACTAGGGTAATAATCTCTGGATTATTACCTGAGCCACGAGCAAATTTGGCTAGGGTAAATAAAATCAGAGAGTTAAATGCGTGGCTCAAAGACTGGTGTGGGAGAAATGGGTTTTGCTTCTTGGGACACTGGCACCAGTACTGGACAGGAGAGAGCTGTTCCATTGGGACAGGCTTCACTTGGCCAGTGCTGGGACTAGAATCCTGGCAAATTGAATAACTAGGGCTGTAGAGAGGGCTTTAAACTAATTAGTGGGGGGGAGGGTTCAAGAGAGCAAAAAATAAAAATGTCAGCGGAGAAGGCAATAGAGCAAGGTAGCAGTGGGGGAATTAAAAACCAGAGCGTGTTAGGAAGGGACAGAATGTATAAAGATAAAGGTAAAGTAGTAAAGGGGGTAAAAGCAGGAATAAATTGTCACAAAACATATTTACAAGTTCTTTACCTAAATGCACGCAGCATTCATAACAAAATAGACGAGTTGACGGTATAAATAACTACACATGGGTATGATCTGGTGGCCATTATAGAAACATGGCTGCAAGGTGACCATGACTGGGAACTAAACATCCAGGGGTATTTGCCAATTAGGAAGGACAGACAGAAAGGAAAGAGAGGTGTGGTGGCTATGTTAATAAAGGATGGAATCACTGCAATAGTGAGAAATGATATTGGGTCAAAGGATCAGGATAGTGAAACAGTTTGGGTGGAGATAAGGAATAATAAGGGGAAAAAGTCACTAGTGGGCATAGTCTATAGACCTCCTAACAGTTGCAACTCTGTTGGTCGGAGTATAAATCAGGAAATAATTGGGGCTTGTAATAAGGGAACAGGTATAATCATGGGGGATTTTAACTTTCATATTGACTGAACAAATCAAATTGGGCAGGGCAGCCTTGAGGAAGAGTTCATAGAGTGCATTCGGGACGGGTTCCTTGAGCAGTATGTTACTGAACCAACCAGGGAGCAGGCAATCTTAGAGCTGGTCCTGTGTAATGAGACAGGATTAATAAAAAAATGTCCTAGTAAAGGATCCCCTTGGAATGAGTGACCATAACATGGTTGAATTCCAAATTCAGTTGGAGGGTGAGAGAGTTGGATCGCAAACCAGCATACTAAGCTTAAATAAAGGAGGCTACGAAGGTATGAGAGCAGAGTTGACTAAAGTGGACTGGGAAAATAGATTAAAGTGTAAGACGGTACATGAGCAGTGGTGTACATTCAAGGAGATATTTCACAACTTTCAATAAAAAAAAATATTCCACTGAGGAAAAAGGGGCGTAAAAGGAAAGACAGCCATCCATGGCTAAGTAAAGTAATAAAGGATAGTATCCAACTGAAAACAAGGGCATATAAAGTAGCCAAATCTAGTGGGAGGATAGAAGATTGGGAAGCATTTAAAAGCCAGCAAAGAATAACTAAAAGATTAATTAAGAAAGGGAAGATAGATTATGAAAGTAAACTAGCAAAAAATATAAAAACAGATAGCAAGAGTTTCTACAGTTATATAAAAAGAAAAAGGGTGGCTAAAGTGAATGTTGGTCCCTTAGAGGATGAGACCGGGAAATTAGTGGTGGGGAACATGGAGATAGCAAAAACGCTGAACAAATATTTTGTATCAGTCTTTACAGTAGAGGACACTAAAAATATGGAGTTAAACACGATTAAAATCACTAAGGAGGTGGTACTCGGTAAGATAATGGGACTAAAAGCGGATAAATCCCCTGGACCTGATGGCTTACATCCTAGGGTCTTGAGAGAAGTAGCAGTAGGGATTGTGGATGCATTAGTGGTAATTTTCCAAAACTCCCTGGATTCAGGAAAGGTCCCAGCAGATTGGAAAACTGCTAATGTAACACCCTTATTTAAAAAGGGAAGTAGACAAAAGGCTGGAAACTATAGACCAGTTAGCCTAACATCTGTGGTTGGTAAAATGTTGGAGTCCATTATTAAGGAAGCAGTAACAGGATATTTGGATAAGCATAATTTAATCGGACAGAGTCAGCATGGTTTTATGAAGGGGAAGTCATGTTTGACAAATTTGCTCGAATTCTTTGAGAACGTAACAAACAGGGTGGATAAAGGGGAACCAGTGGATGTGGTGTATTTGGACTTCCAAAAGGCATTTGACAAGGTGCCACACAAAAGATTACTGCACAAGATAAAAATCACGGGATTGGGGGTAATATACTGGCATGGGTGGAAGATTGGCTATCTAACAGAAAACAGAGAGTTGGGATAAATGGTTCATTTTCGGGTTGGCAATCAGTGACTAGTGGTATTCCGCAGGGATCAGTGCTGGGACCCCAACTCTTTACAATCTATATTAACGATTTGGAGGAAGGGACCGACTGCAACGTATCCAAGTTTGCCGACGATACAAGGATGGGAGGGAAAGCAGTGAGTGAGGAGGACATAAAAACCTGCAAAAGATCATAGACAGGCTAAGTGAGTGGGCAGAAATTTGGCAGATGGAATATAGGCCTAGAAATTCAGTATAGCCACTTTTGGGGCGGTAAAGTCGGGCGGGCGCTAAAGTTAGCGCCTGCCGGAAAGTGGAGGCCACTTCGCCGAAATTCAGTAGCTTTGGCCAAGGAGTTTGGGCGAGCGCTGAAACTGGCGTTGCACTCCTATCTTTAGGCGCTAAGCCGGCGGTGCGGACTGATAACGCCGAGGCCGGGCGCAGCGCAGGTGCGGTCATGTTTTGATTGACAGCAGACACCCTGACGCCGGCCAGCTCTTAAAGGGGGAAGGGTCGACTTTGTCTGCAGCCACGCCCTGGATAGTGGAGCCCTGCAGCTAGGCCTGAACACTGCTGGTGGACCCAAATAGCGCCTGAAGCCATGCAGAAGGCCCGTGAACGAGCGCAGCGCTTCTCAGAGCATGCTTTGAGGGTGCTGCTTAGGGGGTTGGAAAAGAACAGAGAGATCTTGTGCCCGGACAGTGGCAAGAAGGCTCCCAGGAGGCAGTACAGGAGAGCCTGGAGGGAAATCGCCCAGAGGGTGTCAGCCAACAGTGATGTCCCCAGGACTGGTGACCAATGCCGCAAGAAGTACAACGACCTCAGTCGGTTGGTCAGGGTGAGTACCCTTTCCAGTGTCCTCCTCATCCTTGCATGTGCACCTCACATTATGGGCAAAGGGACCTCAAAGGCCTAATGGCCAGCCCTCCTCCCGCAGCTATGGCACTGGCATGATCATCAATAGCACTCTCTGCACTTAACACACTGGCCAAGCTATTCGACCATGGGAGGCAGTGCACACAACAACAGGGCACCACACTCTACTTAGAGGCCGTCCTTTCTCTTGCAGGCCAAGCTGGCGCGGAATTTGAAGAGCCAGACTGTCACCGGGGGAGGCCGTGCCCAGTTCCAGGAGCTCAGTCAGCTGGAGGAGAGCGTGGCTCGACTCATGCGTGGCCGGGTGACTGGCCCCGTTGCTATTGGAGATGCCGACCCTGTGCTGGGACCCAATGGTAAGGACATGACCGTTTGGACCTCTCTGGTTCCCCTTGCGCTTCAGATCTACATCCTTTGCCACTGTCCCACCAATGCGCATAATGGCACCACTCATGCCTCCCTCGCTGACGCCTTGTCCTCACTCTAAAGCTACTCTTGTGCCTTCCTGCTTTCAGCTGGTGAGGAGGAGGTCCCTGAAGCTGAGAGTGCCAGTCCCTCGGAAGAGGAGGACAACGAGGACCAAGAGGAAGGCGGCACATCGGGGGAACCCTCATCCGCGCCAGGAGATGGCAATGGAGGGGACACGTCTTGCCTGGAGGAGAGCCAGGGGGAAGTGTTGCAGGGGTTGTAGCTCCTGGGCCCAGTGGCGTCCAGGCACGCGGGAAGGGTCGGGCAGCACGGCTGCCTTCTCCCCAGAGGGGGGAAGTGTTGCAGGGGAGGGCAGTTGCTGGGCCCAGTGGCGTCCAGGCACGCGGGAAGGGTCGGGCAGCTCGGCGGCCTTCTCCCCAGAGGGAGAGTCCGCCCTCCAGTCCGGAGACGGTCCTCGCCCAGGAGGTGCGCCTCCTTGATGAAATGTCCGCGGCCTCGGAGCGGCGCCACAACGAGTTCATGGGGGTTGTGGGACAGTTGCCTCAGGCCATTGAGTCCCTGGCTCATAGTGTGGCCAATTTCGGGGACTCACAGGCCAGGGGTGTCGAGCAACTCGCGGCAGCACAGGCTAGGGGTGTCGACCAACTCGCGGCAGCACAGGACGCGAGTCGCGAGTTCATGAGTGGTGCCGTCCAGACACTGGCTGATCTGATGCGAGCACAGACCAGGGCAGTTCGCGCACTCACTTCTGCCACATTCGCTGTGTCACGGAAGCATCGCCAGGGCACCCGCCGCCCTGCTGCAGCACAGCGGTCTGGCCTTCACCAGATTGCTGCGCTTGCTGCAGTGCCAGCCCGGCCGAGTGCCAGTGTCTCTGGTGACCAGCGAGCGCCTGGCATCAGCCAGCTTGCCCCCATTGCTGCAGCCGCCACTGCCACTCCCCCAGCCAAGGTGCGATGAGCTGCTGGAGAGACTGATGCTGGCCAGCCACAGCTGCAGCAGTCAGCAGCCGGCCCCTCCAGGGCCGGACCTCGTCTAGGCCGACCACCAAGGGCATCTGCCGTCACGCATTGTGCCCCTCAGGAGCCTTCCCCCAGCCTTGCAACACCCACAGGGCCCAGGTTGAGGCGGAGCAACAGGTCGGGCAGGGGCCGGAGAAGCCTGCACAAGGTCTCGCCCTCTCGGCACACCAAGTAGAGTGTGTTGCCAACTGTTTTTTTTATATGGGGGTGTTTGTGTTCTGGAGGGGGGGGGCTTATTTTGGTAAGGCCGAAGATGAAGGCAAATTTTTTTTATATGGGGGTGTTTGTGTTCTGGAGGGGGGGGGCTTATTTTGGTAAGGCCGAGGATGAAGGCCAATTGGATGGACGATTTTTGTTATTCCTCCCCAGGTTGTGGGAGTGAGATATGTTTTTGACTGTCTTTTGGGGGTCTTGTCTGTTTTTCTGTTTCATGTGGGAAGGGCCCTGAGTTTGTTAAATAAAGCTTTTTATTCATTCAGCTTGTCCAGGTGTCATGTTTCAAGTGGTTGTTGCGTTAACCGGCTGAGGGCTTGCGGAGCGGCTGCATTCAGGTGCGTTCATTGCCACAAGCCATTCCCTGACAGGGGGCCTAGGAGTGTCGTTCAATAAGCCGCCGGCGGACGGCCCTTGGACCTTGTGGCTCCCTCCTGGGCTGGTACTCCTCCTTCTCCTCCTCCTCCGCATGGTCCTCCTGCTCGTCCTCCTGAGGTGGTGGTCCAACGCGAGGTGGCAGTGCCTGAGTCCTGCGGATAGCCAGGTTGTGCAGCATGCAGCAAACGACGACGAACTGGGAGACTCTATCCGGCGAATACTGTAGAGATCCGCCGGAACGATCCAGGCAGCGGAACCGTTGCTTGAGGACGCCAATCGTTTGCTCTATGATGTTCCTTGTGGCTTGATGGCTTTCGTTGTATGCCTCCTCCGCAGGGGTCCTGGGCGCGCAGAGCGGGGTCATGAGCCATGTACACAAAGGGTAGCCCTTGTCCCCAATAAGCCATCCCCTTGGTGGAGGCTGTGCCTCGAACATGTCAGCCACAGTAGTCTGGCGCAGGATAAATGCATCGTGGCTGCTTCCTGGAAAGCGGGCATTGACAGCTAGGATGCGCTGCCTGTGGTCACACACCAGCTGTACATTGAGGGAATGGTAGCCCTTCCGGTTGCGGTAATCCTCGGCATTGTCGATAGGTGCCCGCATAGACACATGTGTGCAGTCAATGGCGCCCTGCACCATGGGGAAGTCGGCGATCCTGGCAAATCCGACTGCACGCTGCTCCTGCCTCTCTAGGGTCATGGGGAAGGAGATGAATTGGTGTCTCCTTGCAAAAAGGGCATCGGTGACCTGCCGGATGCAGCGATGCACGGCGAACTGGGAGATGTTCGCTATGACCCCAGCAGCGGCTTGGAAGGAGCCGCTTGCATAAAAGTTCAGAGCCACCATGACCTTCACTTCCACTGACAGAGACGTCCTGCACATCAGCTGTGGACGCAGATCTCTGTGAAGCAGCTGGCAGATCTCTGCAACCACCTCCCTTCTGAAGCGCAGCCTCTTAACACAATGCGCGGCAGTCATGGTGAGATAGGACACCTGCTGCTGGTATTCCCTGAGTGGGTAAGGCCTACGTTGCCGACGCCTGATGGCCCCTCTGCGTCTAGGCATGGCTGGCCCTCTCACACAGCGTCTGCGAGCCCTTCGCACATAATGCTGGAACTGAGGGTTGGAACCCCATGCAGCCCCCATAATAAACTTGCAAACAGTGAAATCACAATGAGTCAAATTTCAAAGCTCTGGCCAGAAGCCAAAAATACCTCTCCTATGTTGTCCCAAATCAGTAAGGTCTGTTCCTTGGTCTCTGTCCAGAAATCCAAAGCACTAAAGTCATTGCAGCAAAATGGCTGGCCTTTATAGTTCAGTGTAAGTGCCCTTTAATTAGTGCTCCCCGAGGCCCGCAGGGCCTCTGCTGTGTTCCACTTCACAGTTCTTAACAGCGCCACGCCCACATTGGGCGGGCGCCACTGAATTTCCGGTTTGGGGCGCACAAACAGCGTTGCACGACGAAATGACGTCATAAGCTGCGCGCGCAGCTGAGCGGGCGCAAACACTTTGCGCCGGCGCTAAATGTCAACTGAAGTTGGGCGTAGGCGCAGATTGGCCTGCGCCCGGGCGCTAAGTGCCTAGCGCTGGAAATCTACCCCTCTTATGGCGTTAACGGCTGGCGAACGCAACTGAATTTCTAGGCCATAATGTTGGAAAGTGTGAGGTTATGCACTTTGGCAGAAAAAATCAAGGAGCAAGTTATAGGCCCAATAATTCCGGGCACAATGCGTGAGTACGGATGGGGTACTCACGCGTGTGCCCGGAGGAATTGCTGGTTTTCAGCATGCACAGCGCATGCGCTGAAAACCAGCATTTCCTGTCCTCTGACCCAAGGGGTTAAGAGGCAGAACGCGCGCGACTGCACAGGCAGCGCGTGCGCAGTGAAATTCCTTTTTTTTTTCAGAGTTGCGCGTATGTAAAGGCCTCCGGTCTTTATGCATTGAAAAACCACACGTAAGTACTTAGTTTTTCAGGTAAGTGGGCTTTTAGTACAATTGAGAAATTTTTTTTCCACAGATTTGTTATTTTTAAAGAATTTACAGTAAGGTAAGTTTAGTTTTAGCCCCGATTTAAAAAAAAAAAAAAAAATTTTTGTTTTTTCAAATTTTAAAATTATTGTTTAAAATAGTTTTTCAGCATTCTTTATTGTTCATTTAAGCAGTGTAATGTTTTTTTAAATTTTCTTTCAGGTTTAAGTAGTGTTTTGGGGCCAGGAGTTTTCATGAGTTTGACAGCTCTTTCTGTCAAACTCATGAATGAGTTTCCCCTCCCCTGATTGGCTGCACAGTGCTCACCTGATCCCAGCCGGCACATTGCACTAACTACGCCGCTGGATCAGGTAAGCACATCGCTCCGACATCTGAACCGGGCCAGTGACAGGAAATGCAAGCAGGCCCGGGCTTCAGATGTCGGCGCGCAGGGTGAGTGCAGATTGGGGCTTGCACGCGCAGCAAGCACCCGATCCTAATTTCAGGGCCATTATCTAAATGGAAAGAAACTGCAAAGTGCTACAGTACAAAGGGATCTGGGGGTCCTGGTGTATGAAACACAGAAGGTTAGTATGCAGGTACAGCAGGTGATCAGGAAGGCCAATGGAATCTTGGCTTTTATTGCAAGGGGGATGGAGTATAAAAGCAGGGAAGTCTTGCTTCAGTTATACAGGGTACTGGTGAGGCCACACCTGGAATATTGCGTACAGTTTTGGTTTCCATATTTAAGAAAAGATATACTTGCTCTCGAGTCAGTTCAGAGAAGGTTCACTCAGTTGATTCCGGAGATGAGGGGGTTGACTTATGAGGGAAGGTTGAGTAGGTTGGGCCTCTACTCATTGGAATTCAGAAGAATGAGAGGCGATCTTATCGAAACATATAAGATTGTGAGGGGGCTTGATCGGGTGGATGCAGTGAGGATGTTTCCACTGATGGGTGAGACTAGAACTAGGTGGCATAATCTTAGAATAAGGAAACTTTCAAAACTGAGATGAGGAGAAACTTCTTCACTCAGAGGGTAGTAAATCTATGGAATTTGCTACCTCAGAGAGCTGTGGAAGCTGTGACATTAAATAAATTAAAAACGGAGATAGACAGTTTCCTAGCTGATAAGGGAATTAGGGGTTACGGGGAGCGGGCAGAGAAGTGGACGTGAGTCTAGGTTCGGATCAGCCATGATCCTATTGAATGGCGGAGCAGGCCCGAGGGGCCGTATGGCCTACTCCTGCTCCTACTTCTTATGTTCTTATGTTCTTATGTTCTCAGCAGTGTGAGTTGTGCATCTTTCTCTGTTCCTGCTCGGATCTCCTTCAGTTTTGAGTCACTCACAGGTAAGCTGTTGTACACCATGTGCACCTGCACACCCATGCCTTCACTGAGGCTGCTGTCCTGGTAGCTAAGAGTCTTTCTGGAGAGCATGTCTGTGACAGGAATGTCTTTGCCTTGAAGTTGAATGATTGTGAAGTCGTACTTCTGTAGCTGAAGGATCATTCTCTGTAGCCTTGGTGGGGCTGCAGCTAGTTGTTTCCTCATGATTGACTCGAGGGGCTTGTGGTCGGATTCCACAATGACTTGTCGGCCATAGACGTACTGGTGGAAACGCTTACATCCAAACAGAATTGCATATAGCTCTTTCTCGATTTGAGCATAGTTGATTTCAATGTCTGTGAGAGATTTGGTAGCGTAGCCGATGGGCTTTCCTTCTTGCAGTAATACTGCGCCTAGTCCGTACTTTGACGCGTCCACTTGTAGTCTGAGCTCTTTGTTGGGGTCGAAGTAGGCAAGAACTGGTCCTGGTTCGGTCTTTCATTTTCTGAAATGCTGTGTCATGTTGTTTGTCCCACAGGAACTCATTGGATTGTTTGGGTGCGTTGATTTCGGAGAGGCTCGGGGCAAACTTGGCTAAGTAGTTAACCATGCCTAGTACTGTCTCTAGCTCTGCGTGGTTCTTCGGCGGCTCCATCTTCTTGATGGTGGAGATTTTCTCTGGATCTGGCTTAATGCTATCAGTTGAGGGGCGATGCCCGAAATAACTGATCTCGGTGGATCCGATTATGCTTTTCTCGGGGTTGAGCTGGATATCTTTCTCCCGTGATCTTTGTAGCATCACACAGAGGTTCCTGTCATGTTCCTCTCTATTCCTGCCATAGATGAGGATGTCGTCTACGATTGCGACTACTCCGTCGAGGCCTTCATAGGTTTCGTCGATCTTCCGCTGGAATTCATCCTCAGCTAAGATAAGACCAAATGGTAAACGCAGAAATCGGTAATGTCCAAATGGCGTGTTGAATGTTGTTAGCTTAGATGATTCTTCCGTGAGCTCGATAGTCCAGTATCCTGATCGTGCGTCCATTACACTGAAGTAACGTGCTCCCACTAGCTTGGGTGTGATGTCATCTAGCATTGGTAGAGGGTAGTGAGGGCATTTGATAGCCTTGTTCAAATCTCTGGGGTCGAGACAGACTCTGAGCTTGCCTGTACGTGGTTTTTCAACCACTACTAACGCGTTGACCCACTCTGTCGGTTCTGTTTCCTGGATGATGATTTCTGTATTCTCCATGCTCTGCAGCTCCTCCTTCAGGCGACTATGTAGAGCAAGGGGTATCCTTCTCGGTGGGCAAACCACAGGGGTTGCTGCTGGGTCAAGGTGAATAGTGCATTCACCTGGGAATAGTTCGATTCCTTTGAAAACATCAGCAAACTCTTCCATGACTGTCTGCTTATCAACTGGTGCTGTCAATGATAGCACTAGCTTGACGAGGTCCATGTCTAAACATGCCTTTAGACCTAGCACTGGAGGTGCTCGAGTGTCAACAATGTAAAAGTCCAACATCATGTCATTTTCTTTGTACTTGCATTTCATCATGCATGTGCCTTTGACAATGAGCTGCTCACCCCCATAGCTGGTCAGTCTGCGTGAGGTGGACTGTAGCTCACACTCATCCTTCAAGCTGTGATACTCACTCAGAGGAATTACATTAACCTGAGCTCCAGTGTCTAGTTTAAACCTAAGCTCTGTGCCCTGTTTTCCTATCTCAATATCGGCAAAGGCTTGCTCAGTCTCTGAAATCTGTTTTTTTCTGTGACACAGAATCAATAAACAGTTCCTCTGCATTTGGCTCTCTATCTGGCATTTAGCTGTCACTCACTGTGTGTACTGCTTTTCCGAAAACAGTCCACGATCATCTCCTTTGTTTTGCTGATGTTGAGGGAGAGGTTGTTGTATTTGCACCATTCTGCTAGAGCTCTTACCTCCTCCCTGTAGCCTGTCTCGTCGCCATCTGTGATCAGGCCTACTGTGATCACATGTGAATATAATAGGTATTCCTTACAGATGCCTGCGGGCCAATGATAATTCAATATGCAAATGTTACACCTCCGACCCCCGCAGACTTCCTCCATGTCTCCTCCAATCCGGCGGGATTCTCCGAGGTCGGGAAGCCCTCACCTGAGAAGGTAAAATGGCACTGATCCTTTTTTCTATCTGTTAACTACCTGTTAACAGGCAGTTAAAAGAATTAAATGCCTTTCCCGCCTCCAGGAGATGGGACCCGAAGCTGCACATCCTCCCGCCTCCTGGCAAAAGGGCACGGAGGTGGGATGGGGGTGGGTTTGCCATCCACCCCCACTTCCTCCGAGTTTACCGGCTGTCCCGCCTCCATGCCCACCTCCTCGGGGCTTGGAAAATCTAGCCCAATGGCTTCAGTCTTCCCAATATTTAGTTGGAGGAAATTTCTACTCATCCAATACTGGATGTCGGACAAGCAGTCTGACAATTTATAGAGAGTAGAGGGGTGGAGAGTGGTGAGGTAAAGGTGGGTGTTGTCAAAGTACATGTAGAAACTGATGCTGTGTTTTTGAATGATGTCACCAAGGGGCAGCATATAGATGAGATATAGGAGAGGGCACCAGAGGTAATGGTGCGGGAGAGGGAAGAGAAACCATTGCAGGTGACTGGATAGGGAAGAATGGAACCAGGCGAGTGCGGTTCCACCCAGCTAGATGGTGGTGGAAAGGCATTGGAGGAAGATGGTGTGGTCACTGGTGTCAAAGGCTGCAGAGAGGTTGAGAAGGATGAGGAGGGATAGTTTACCTTTGTCACAGTCACATAGGATGTCATTTGTGACTTTGTTAAGAGCCATTTTGATACTGTGGAGGGGCCACTGTATAACAGAATCATCTCTCTACCTGTTTACTGCAACATTGTTTAGGGAGATCAAATTGAAAGAATCCATAATAAGTAAGTATGAAGACCTCTGAAGCGTAATTGCCTCAAAATAGCACAAACTTGGATGTGCACCTGGAATTACAATATTTGGGTTTAGTCAGTGGAAACTATTACTTTTGCAATACAAAAATGAGAGGCTTTCAGTATTATTCACTGAACAAGATAATCAGCCACACTTCATTATTGATTTCTAAAGCTGCAGTAGACATTGAGCCAGAAATTAGGATCGGGTGCTTGCCGCGCGTGCAAGCCCCCGATCTGCACTCACCCTGCGCGCTGACATCTGAAGCCCGGGCCTGCTTGCATTTCCTGTCCCTGGCCCGGTTCCGATGTCGGCGCGATGTGCTTACCTGATCCAGCGGCGTAGTTAGTGCGATGTGCCGGCTGGGATCAGGTGAGCACTCTGCAGCCAATCAGGGGAGGGGAAACTCATTCATGAGTTTGATAGTAAAGACTGTCAAACTCATGAAAAGTAGGGCGCCCAAAAGACTAGTTTAACTTTAATTAAAATCTTAAAATACATCCCAATAATTAAAGAAACTATAAATAACTTTAAAAAACTATTTAAAACAATTAATAAAATTTTTGACATTTTTTTTTTTTTTACGAATTCGGGTCTAAAAATAAACTTACCTTACTGTACAGTCCTTAAAAACAATGAAGCTGTGGAAAAAATGTAATAATTTTAAATAATAGACCACTTACCTTCAAGAATCCACTCCTTACGCCTCCTTTTTTCATTTCCAAAAAGTCCAGGCCCTTGCACACGCGCAAACCTGTCAAAACGAAGGAAGTTCAACGCGTGCACGCAGAGTCCTGCGGCACGTTTTGGACCTCTTAACCCCTTAGTTCGATGGAGAGGAAAGGCCGGTTTCCCACGCATGTGCTGTGCATGCTGGAATCCGGCAATTCCTCCGGCCACACACGTGAGTACACCGTCCGTACTCACGCGTTGGGAACGGAATTACTGGCCCATTACGATTTCACTTCCCACTTGTACTATACCCCAGGGATAATTTAATTTGTTTCTTGATTCAGAAGTGTATAGAGGAGAAAAGTCTGTTAAAATTCCTTACAAGGCTTAACCATGGTATTTCCGTTGATGAGACGACAGTGGCCGCGATTTTATCGGCACTGAGAGGGTGGGTTGAAGGTGGGTCAAGGGTTAAAATCATTTTGATTGACGGCGGGTTCCGATCCCGCCATCAATCTGCCTCCAAACAATTTTCCCAAGTGTTGGGTCCCCGATTTGCGCATGGACCCGACACCTAGCAGCGGGAAGAGGATTAAAGCCACTTACCTGCCTGTTTACAGGTACTTGATACTTGTTAACAGGCTCTTTCAATTTTGCCACTTCTGCCTCGGGTTTTCCGATGTCCGGACATCACACCAGGTAAGTGTGACGTGTTGTGAGTCTGCTGTAATGTTTCTGCATTGATGACAGCTGCAGAAGTGGTGTGAAGGATCCAATGTTCACTGGTGAGTTTCAGAGGTGAGAAAATGTTGGGAAAATAATTTTTAATGCATTTACACTTTTCTGTAGGTAACAAGTTTTGAAATCGATGTCTATTCCCACCTCATTGGGAGAATCTCTGTTACCAGTGACTGATCGCTTCTGTCACCTCACCTGCAGCTGCCATCTGTTCTAGCCTATGGAGGGAGTCATTGCAGAGCCTGGGTGCAAGAGCTCACCTTTGTACAGTGATTGTCAGTGTTTGCAGCACTTCAATGCTGTCAAACACTGAGAAATGAGCTGTCAAAGAAAAATTGTGCGTGGTCCCTTTAAAAAAACCATCAGATGACGCGTCATCAAATGACGTCATCTGACCGGCTTCCTCTTAATTGGCCGGCAAACCCGCTGTCAACCCACCTCCAGACAGCCTTCCCAAGTGTCGGGTCTCCGATTTGCGAATGGACCTGACACCTAGTGGCGGGAAGCAGATTAAAGGCAATTACCTGCCTATTAACAGGTACTTGTTGGTAGTGTTCAGCCTGTTTTTTGATTTTCCTGCTTCTGGGTCGGGTTTCACGACATCTGGACATCACGCCAGGTAAGTGTGGCGTGTTGTGAGTCTGGTGTAATGTTTGTGAAAAGATGACAGCTGCAGAAGTGGTGTGAAGGATGCCATGTTGAACATGGTGAGTTTCAGAGCAAAGAAAATGTTGGTTACTGCATTTTTAAAACATATACAGATTTCTTTAGCTTTCAAGTTTTTAAATTGACCTATATATCCAGTGCCACCTCATTGGGAGAACCACTCTCGCCAGTGACAGATCACTTCTGTCATCTCATCTGCAGCTGCCATTTATTCCAGCATATGGAAGGAGTCGTTGGAGAGCCTGGGTGCAAGAGTTCACCTTTGTGCAGTGATTGTCAACGTTTTCAGCACCTCAATGCTGTCAAACACTGAGAAATCAATTGTCAAAATAAAATTGTGCATGGTCCCTTTAAGGAAACCGGCAGATGACGCGTCATCAAATGACATCATCAGACCCGCTTCCTGTTAATTGGCCGGTGGGCAGGCTTAACAAGGTCAATCAAGGGAAAATCACATCTGTGGAGCAGTGGCAGCTGGGGGCGGGACCGGAACCCGGAAACCAGCTGACCCGCACCCATCCCGACACCGAACAGAAAATCGCGGCCAACATCTCTTCCCAAGGTGAAGGTTCTGGTTAGTTTAATTTTGGAGGATTTGTAGTCACATTCATTAAGAAAGCTCAAACATCTAATTTCCAGTTTTTGAGACAGTAAGTTACTAGAACACCATCTCATTTATCACTAGGAGGTAGAATTACTCATGGTGTTAAATTACCATTCAAAAATGTGGAGAGTTGCATTTTTATGGATCAAGTGATAGAACAATTTGCACACATGCTGAATGATTCCCACCAGGAAGCCTGAATACTTAATTTTCCTACAACTTTTAGTCGGAAACAAAAGCCAGCCAATTAAGGTAAGGAAGTGTGAACGTAATTCTCATGTAAGAGGAACATGACAAAGCTAAGAAACATTGCAGTCGAAGAGGATCGAAAACATAATTTAAAGAAGGACCCTACCACTGAGGTTTAATTCCCCTTAAAATGCTATATATATGACTATTGGCATAGAAGTGACTTCTTAGCATTTAAGCTCAGTTTATGTTTTATTATGCACGTATTTCCTCACTGCTATGGTGAGTTGTGCCCCCATAAAATGTTTTGACCAGAAAGTCTGGCTTTTATTATCAGAGCAAACCATATTAGGTGGAAATCTACAGTTCTTATCTTAGAATATATATAAAGGAACTCTTAAATTAATTTTCATAAAGAGCATTTCGTAGCTCTACTTTTGGAACATCTGAATGCCGTCGAAAAGTATCACGATTCTACTTATCTCCTATACACAACAATAAATTATTAATTGAAAGAGAACATTATGTTCCATGTGTTTTGTCTAAGATTTGGAACATTTCGTTCTTGGTGTAGCCTACCAGCACAATGAAAATCCCAGATAAGACATGTACAAATAACTTCATGAACATGGGAGAAAAAGAGGAAAAATTGAAGCAAACAGTTCTCTGCTTAGGAAAAATGTTAAAATGGAGGTAATTATATATTTGTAAGAATTATGGCATCCTCAGCAGTACACTCCACCCTGAATATAAGGGCCATATAACCGTATGTCAGGCATACATTACTGGTGTAACCTTATAATGCAGTTCATTAGAACATGAAATTCGGGAGCACTCATCTGCTACATAAGAGGTAATATTCAGCTCAATGAAATTTAAATAAAAACCATGGGCAGGAGTTGGTTGGTTGCACTGATTTTCTTTCAGCGCAATTCTCCCGAAATCGGCAATACCAGCTCAAAAGGTCGTGGAATTTTAAGCAAAAATTACCTTCAACGCAAATCAGGTTTCCGTGATCTTTTGCGCTAGTTTAAGAAACATCGCCCTAGAAGCCGGCCCCACCCACAAAACTGCCCATGTCCCCAGATCAAATTAATCACCATTGCGAGTTTCTGCTAATTGTGCCCGTTTGCAGGTCTTTGAGGAGGCTCTTAAATTTTTTAGGCCCAAGGACACTAATAGGCACGTTTTAAAAGCTTTTACATATATACATATTTTTTAACTTACTAAGAAACTGATTACTGTGCACCAACGTAACCAGGAAATGGTTCTGTATAGTTTTTTAAAGTCATTTTCAGTTATTTAAAATCAGGTTACTCATGGGTGGTGGACTTGACACTCTGATTAAAAATGCATATTTAAGAACATAAGAACATAAGAAATAGGAGCAGGAGTAGGCCAATCGGCCCCTCGAGCCTGCTCCACCATTCAATAAGATCATGGCTGATCTGATCCTAACCTCAAATCTACTATCACTCTACATCCCTCCCGAACCCATGTGATCTCCTGGGAGAGGCGAAAAACCAGATAAAAAACCCAATGGCCAATTTGGGAGAAAAAAAATCTGGGAAATTCCTCTCTGACCCATCTAGGCGATCGAAACTCGTCCAGGAGATCACTGTCCCTATATTTTCTACAGTACTTACCTTCTGTAAAAGGTGATCTCCACCCCAGCCAGAAACAGGAATAGAACCATCTCCTGAAATCTAACACATAATTAGAACACAAGAAGTAGGAGCAGAACCAGGCTACACGGCCCCTGGGCCCGCTCCGTTACCCACAGGGCCATGACCGTTCCGAACATAGACTTTTTGTGTTAAACCCATTTTTAGCTGTATTAATAAAGCTGCATCAGTTTATCACTCTTAAATATATCAAAGAATATTTTTTAATGCAAAAATTGTTTTTTAATTACCTTTGTGTGTCAGCCATGGCTCACTTGGTAGCACACTCGCCTCTGAGTTAGAAGGTTGTGGGTTCAGGTCCCACCCCAGGGACTTGAGCACAAAAATCCAGGCTGACACTTCAGTGCAGTACAGAGGGAGTCCTGCACTGTCGGAGGTGCCGTCTTTCAGATGAGATGTTAAACCGAGGCCTCGTCTGCTCTCTCAGGTGGAGAGTAAATGATCCTATGGCACTATTTCGAAGAAGAGCAGGGGAGTTAATCCCGGTGTCCTGGCCAATATTAATCCCTCAATCAACATCACTAAAACAGATTATCTGGTCATTATTACATTGCTGTTTGTGGGAACTTGCTGTGCGCAAATTGGCTGCTGCATTTCCTACATTACAACAGTGACGACACTTCAAAAGTACTTAATTGGCTGTGAAGCGCTTTGAGATGTCCAGTGGTCTTGAAAGGCGCTATATAAATGCAAGCCTTTCTATTTTTCTAAAATGCTGGTTCATGGCAGATTTTACATTCGGCGATATGTAAATGAGTTTGAGCGGAAATGTGAGAAAAAAATACTTATGAAAACTAACGCAATTTTAAGCGCAATTTGTGCCCGGATCACCGATTGCACCCAAAATGGAAACTCTTACCTGCTGTCCTGCGTGGGATGCTGTTATTGCACATTTACTAATAAATCAAGTATTTTACCATTGACAGTAGTCAGGATGGTATGTGAAAAGAAGGAAAGAAAGAAATCCCAATGTGCTTCACAACCAATGAGTTACTTTTAGAGCCAATCATTGTTAATATGGAGGAAACGTGGCTCCCAACTAGGAGAAATTTTTTGTTCTTCTTTGAATAGGATATTTTACATGCACCTGAACAGGTTAGCAAGGCCCTGATAAGTATCTCACCCAAAGGATTGCACCGCCAACAATCCAGTACTCTCAATACACTGCTGAAGTGAGAGCCTAGATTATGGAGTCAAGTTCTGGAATGTGGTTTGAACTCACAACCTTCTGACTCTGAGGTAAGTGTGCTACCACTGGGCCAAGTTGACCTAAAACTTTTACAAAGTCTTTATCCACATGCCTTTTAAAAGCTAGAATGGATTCTGCTTCCACCGCTGCTTCTGGTAGGGCATTCTGCACTTTAACAACCCTCTGCATATAAAAAAAATCTCCTAACCGCCCTCTTAGTTCTTTTGGTTAGGATCTTCAATTTAATGCCTTCTGTTGCCTAGGCCCTAAGCTCTGGAATTCCCTGCCTAAACCTGTCCGCCTCGCTACCTCTCTTTCCTCCTTTAAGACGTTCCTTAAAACCTACCTCTTTGACCAAGCTTTTGGCCACCTGCCCTAATTTATCCTTATGTGGATTGGTGTCAAATTTTTTGTCTTAAAATACACCTGTGCAGCACCTTGGGATGTTTTACTACATTAAAGGCAGTATATAAATACAAGTTGTTGTTGTTAAGCCCTTAGGTTACCAACTCATTATCAACAATAGTATTTTCTCCTTATTTACCTTATCAAAACTCATGATAATTTTAAACATTTCTATCAGACCCCCATTGAAGCTTCTTTTTAAAAAATAAAGGCAAGTCTTTCTTTTCTCTTTGTTCTAATAAAAAGAGTTCCCTTGATAACTAAATTCTTCCCAATTCCCATATTAATAAATCTCTTTTACACCCTTTCTATTGTTTGACATCTTTCTTAAAGGAAAGTGCCAAAAACTGGTCAGAATATTCTAACTGCTGCCTAATCAATAATGTATGTAGGTTTAGTATTTTGTACTGTAAAGTCCCACGTGTAAAACCCAAGGTTTGATGGGGTAGATATTCGAATTGCCACCCAGGCATAAAACTGGCACAAACTGCCTGATTTTCCTTGCCATCAAAATCAATGGAAAAGAAAATCAGACGGTTTCTATAACAGGCGACTGGTCCACAAGGCAGTTTGATGTTGGAGCGGCAAGTTGAAAATCTACCCCATATACATTTTTTTAACAACTTTATAAGGGAAAACTTCATCCCCCATAATTTGTTCATCCCTGTTTTGCATAAAATTAAAACAAAACAGGTGATTCAACCGTGGCTAGCAAGGGAAATTAGGGATAGCATAAGATCCAAGGAGAGGACATATAAATTGGCCAGAAAAAGCAGCAAACCTGAGGATTGGGAGCAGTTTAGGATTGAGCAAAAGGCGGACAAAGGGATTAATTAAGAGGGAGAAAATAGAGTATGAGAGTAAGCTTTCAGGGAACACAAAAACTGACTGTAAAAGCTTCTATAGATATGTGAAGAGAAAAAGATTGGTGAAGTCAAGCATAGGTCCCTTGCAGTCAGAATCAGGAGAATTTATAATGGGGAACAAAGAAATGGCAGACCAATTAAATACATACTTTGGTTCTGTCTTCACAAAGGAGGACACAAATAACCTCCCAGAGATGTCGGGGAACATAGGGTCTAATGAGAGGGAGGAAGTGAATGAAATCAGTATTTGTAGGGAAATGGTGTTAGGGAAATTGATGGGATTGAAGGCCGATAAATCCCCAGGGCCTGATAATCTACATCCTAGGGTACTTAAGGAAGTTGCCCAAGAAATAGTAGATGCATTGCTGGTCATCTTCCAAAATTCGATAGACTCTGGAACAGTCCCCATGGATTGGAGGGTAGCTAATGTAACACCACTATTTAAAAAAGGTGGTAGAGAGAAAACAGGGAATTATAGACACCTAAGCCTGACATCAGTAGTGGGGAAGATGCTAGAGTCCACTATAAAAGATGTAATAGCAGAGCACTTGGAAAACAGTGACAGGATCGGACAAAGTCAACATGGATTTACAAAAGGTAAATCATGCTTGACTAATCTACTGGAATTATTTGAGGATGTAACTGGTAGAATAGATAAGGGAGAACCAGTGGATGTGGTGCATTTGGACTTTCAGAAGGCTTTCAATAAGGTCCTGCATAAGAGATTAGCGTGTAAAGTTAAGGCACATGGGATTGGGGGTAAGGTACTGACTTGGTAGAGAACTGGTTGGCAGATAGGAAGCAAAGAGTTGGAATAAACGGGTCTTTTTCCGAGTGGCAGGCAGTGACTAGTGGGGTAATGCAGGGATCGGTGCTAGGACCCCAGTTATTCCCAATATATATTAATGATCTAGTCGAGGGAACTAGATGTAATATCTCCAAGTTTGCAGATGACACAAAGCTGGAGGATGCAGAGAAATTCCAGTATGATTTGGACAGGTTGGATGATTGGGCAGATGCATGGCAGATGCAGTATAATGTGGATAAATGTGAGGTTCTCCACTTTGGTGGCAAAAGCAGGGAGGCAGATTATTATCTGAACAGCAATAGATTGGGAAAAGGGGAAGTGCAACGAGACCTGGGTGTCCTTGTGCACCAGTCGCTGAAGGTAAGCATGCAGGTGCAGCAGGTGGTTAAGAAGGTAAATGGTATGTTGGCCTTCATAGCAAGAGGATTCAAGTACAGGAGCAAGGATGTCTTGCTGCAGTTGTACAGGGCCTTGGTGAGACCACACCTTGAGCATTGTGTGCAGTTTTGGTCGCCTTATCTGAGGAAGGATGTTCTTGCCATGGAGGGAGTGCAGCGAAGATTCACCAGACTGATACCTGGGATGGCAGGAATGACATATGAAGAGAGATTGGGTCGATTGGGCTTGTGTTCGCTAGAATTTAAAAGAATGAGAGGGGATCTCATTGAAACTTATAAAATTCTAACAGGACTAGACAGACTTGAAGCAGGAAGGATGTTCCCGATGGCGGGGGAGTCCAGAACCAGGGGTCACAGTCTAAGGATAAGGGGTAAACCATTTAGGACTGAGATGAGGAGGAATTTCTTCAGCCAGAGAGTGGTGAACCTGCGGAATTCTCTGCCACAGAAGGCAGTTGAGGCCAATTCATGAAATATATTCAAGAAGGAGTTAGAAATATTTCTTAAGGCTAAAGGGATCAAGGGATATGGGGAGAAAGCAGGGACAGGGTACTGAATTTGGATGATCAGCCATAATCTCATTAAATGGCGGAACAGGCTCGAGGGGCCGAATGGCCTACTCCTGCTCCTATCTTCTATGTTTCTATGTTTCTATCCCCTTAGCGCTTCCCATTAGTGCCAATAGATGGCGCTAATGGGGCGCTAGACTAGTATCGTCAGGCGAGGCGAATCCAGAACTGCACACCAAATCTGCCCCCACATAGTGCTGCCGGTAAGAGGGATAGCCAGGAACGTCAACGCCTGGTAGATTGCAACATCAGAGAGTGTGCAACGCTCGCTGACCGCCCAATTTTCAATATTGATTCTCGCCACTTACCTCACCACCTGGAGTAAACACTGACAGGGAGAGCTGGTGTGCAGCACCAGGAAGCTGGCTCCAGGGACGTTATTTAAAGGGATCACGAGTAACCACTCGCAGCTGTCAGGTTTGTGCAGTATCAATGTTTTTTTTTGTTAGTTTCACCCATTGCAATCGTTTTATTCAGTAATTTCAAGGTTCTTTTATATCAGGGGTCTTCTGGCAACTAAACAGTAGCTACATTTATTCTTCAAAGATTCAAACTGCTACACTTGGTAACATTAATGTGGGCTGTACTGCCAAGCCACCTCGCCCTCCAGGATCTACGGTGGAGGGAGCGTAGGCAGCGAGAAATATGAGAATATGTGCACAGAGGGAGGAGGAGAGCTATCAAGGCTCTCACCAGGAGGCCTTACCCTCTGAGGGTATTCCGAGAGCACTTCTCCTGCCTTCAATTAAGCGAGGAGCAGTGTATTAGCATGCTTCGCTTCACCAAGGAGGTGGTCACAGAACTCTGCCACCTCCTGCAACCAGACCTGCAGCCTCAGACCAGTGCGACCACGACTCTCCAAGTTGCAGTCAAGGTCACTGTGGCCCTCAATTTCTTCACCAGTGGATCCTTCCAGTCTGCAATAGGAGACATAGCTAACATCTCACAGTTCGCTGTCCATCGCTGCATCTGCGAGATCACTGAGGCTCTCTGCAGCGGAAGAAGGGACTACATTGGCTTCCTGATCACCAGAGAGAAGCAAGATGAGCGTATTGCGGCTTTGCCTGGATAGCAGACTTGCTAATGATGCAGGGCGCCATCGACTGCACCCATGTGGCATTGTAGGCACCGCATAACAATCCTGAGATCTTCTGTAACCGCAAAAGCTACCCCTTACTTAATGTACAGTTGGTGTGCGGCCACACGCAGCTAATCCTTAATGTCAATGCCTGCTATCTTGGCAGCAGGCACGATGCCTTCATCATGCGCCAGACCGGTGTGCCAGCACTCTTCCAGCCATCATGCCAAGCTCATGGTTGGCTGCTCAGAGACAAGGGCTATCCGCTCTCCACCTGGCTCATGACTCCCCTCTGCTACCCCAACACTTGTGCCCTGCACTCATATAATGACAGCCATGCTGCCACCAGGAACATCATCGAGCAGACCATCAGCTTATTGAAGCAATGGTTCCACTGCCTTGACCGCTCGGGAGGAGCCCTCCAGTACTCGCCAGAGCAGGTGTCCCATTTCGTGGTGGTCTGCTGCATGCTCCACAATTGGCCATCATGAGTGCACAGCTCTTGTCCTCTTGTGGGACCACCTCAGGAGGACAATGAGGCAGAGGAGGATGAGGAGGAGGACGAGGAGGAAGAGGAACAGAAGGTAGGGAGGAAGCAATGAAACAATCGGCCTTCTAGACTGGCTGTTCGTGACCGGCTCATCAGACTCCGATTCACATGAATGAAACCCCAGATCCCCATATCTCACCACATCCCATCATACAATCCCTGTCTCATGGCTTATCACAGCGTGCTCCTGGGCGCAAAGGTGAAATGGGGGAGACCACAAAATATTCCAATGACCATTAATAAATTTATCTATAAATATATCACACATATCACATGAATTCTAATAACTAATGACCCCTGTGCCTGCCATAGTTGAATAGCTGTTGACATGAATCAGTCATTCATGAAAGAAAGACTTATGAAATAATACTGAACGGCCTGTGGGTGGCGCTGTCCAGGAAGAGTATAAATACTTGGGCATGGGCCCAGCTTGCACAGGACATTCTTAACAGGAACTCGTGAAGGACACAACTAGACCTCCATGTTGTAAAACAGTTGATTAAAGCTTTGTTTAACGCTTAGACCAAGTGCCTAGTAGTTTCCTTACGTCAGCTGTCATTGTGTGCAAGGTGTGAAATGTGGGTACGAGTGTTGGTAGGGAGAGATTGTTAGTGTGTCAGTGCTGGGGGTGTGGTTCTTTGGTCAGTGTGTGAAGATTGTGGTACAGATGGTGGTATGTAGCACTTTTTGAAACATTCACTCACACTGACCACCTGAGTGAGGTCGTTAAATTTCTTCCTGCACTGTGTGTGGGTCCTGGGGACCACAGTGCTGCCCGAGATGTGCTGTGCTACCTCCCTCCATATGGTGTGGAAATCTTGTGGCGAGGGCCTACTGCCACTTGCCGGGTAGCACACTGCCCTCCGTCTCTCCAGAGCAAAAACCAATGCCTCCAATGCTTCACCGGAGAATCTGTGGGCTCTCTCCCTGGGGCGTGGACCTGCAATGAGCATACCTGGTTCAGTCCTCCGACTCCTTCTCCTTGTTCTGCTTCTACTTCTGCTTCTGCTTGCTGAGGCAGCTGCACCGCCAGCAATGCTGAGAATGAGGTGCTGCAGTATCAATGAGCCTCCCCTTTAAGTAGTGAAAAAAGCCTGTGGTCATGATGAGTTATGTTAGACTGCACCCGATATTGGTCTACCCTTTGAGTCTAATGCCAATGAGCTTGGCTTTTAAGACTTGATTTAGGACTCCAATCTTTTTAATGAGCAGTGAGGGCGAATTTTGCGTGCAGTCTAAAGTATTTGCACCTGGAGCTAATTCTCCAACTTTTATACGGACACCACCCATTCCTTGGCTATAGTGATTTTCTAGCCCTATCACTTTTAAAGATGTTTTGATTTATAGCCAAATGCTCTTGAGATGCACTGCAGTACATAATAAACATGATTTTCCTTAATTCCCCATGTGCACCAATTCAGGACCAGGATCAGCATCATCATGACACCTCCTGCATCCTTTCCCAAACTTTACAATTGGTGTACGCTGCTTCCAAAATATGACCGTATAAATTGGCGTTCAGGGTTACTAGTTTTTGAGTATTACATTAAGTAACTTGTAAGGGGTTTTAGATCGCAGAAGTTTCTCTCTCTAGAGGCCTCTCTCTCTTGCACAGTAAAACCATGAGTGGTTCGACCCACTTGCCCCTTAGATTCTGTACTCTGGGCTTTGGGGCAGGAACTACAATGTAGAGAAAACTCTTATAGACCAAGTTTGATTAAACGAAATGGAATTTTATTGCATAATGTAAAACAAATCAAATGCAAGCAAATAAGAGGGTAGATGGGAGGGAAAAACACACACAAATCATAACGACACAATACTAACTAAGGCAAATACAGGCATATTATACTCTACAAAGATCATCATGAAATGGGGAAACACACAGAACATTGAGGGACAACAGCTCATGTTAGTTATACCCTTAAATGACCACCCCCTTAAACCTATCTAGATCCGATTATGAAGGGCCAGAAACATGCTCACCAGTCCAATGGGAAAAGTATAGAGTTTTGAAGTCTTATGTTTTGATCCTTTCAGGCGTCCTGTCTCCACGTGGTTAGTGGAGCCCCAGCGAGCTGCGCCACATCTCTCTCCTGAGGTGGGGGTCGGGGACGGCTGGACACCGGCTGGCCTGGATGTCGGCGGGGTCGGGGATCATCTGCTCGACCCCGGTCAGAGGAGCCTCGGGCTGGCCCCCATAGTTTCTTCAGTTTTTCGTTGTCTCTTCTCCCGAGCTGGAGTGGGTCGATGGCCTCCCGTTTCGTCAACGGCCCGGGGTTGGTCGATGATCTCCCAATGTTTTACCCCGGGGCGGGACGCCGGCTTGAACCGTCTTCTTCTCCTTCTTCTAGCGATGACGCCACCGATACAATGGTAGCACCACGATGAATGCCTTTTTTTTTGCTACCCCTGGGTTCCCCAGATATACTTCTCAGGAGAAGCCTTTTTCTCCTGCCCAAATCAGGTTAGTCTTTGTTTAACTTTTGGCGGGCTTATCGCACAGCGGGGTAGTTATTGTATTTTTAAATACTTTGGGATGGCCGGTAAAGGGCCATCTCTGGTCTGGAATGACCTTCATTGTTTTCAATGTCCTGGTGATGTCCTTAACGTGTCCTTGATGCTCTTCTCATGAATATGAAACTGTTCCCTTTTGTCTGGGTAAACATTTAGATGGCCTTTATCTACAGGCCGATCTTGACTGGATCTGCATCCAATCTATATGTATATGTGGGTGTCTGGTTTCGTTCTCTCAGAAACGGCTTCCAGAACTTACTGTGGGCTGAATCCACAAAGCTGTCTGAGGACTGCAGGAACCATTTTGAAGTGTCCCAATAAGTTGGTCACGGGGTCTGGCGGCCATTTTGAATGCCCCTTTTTCCTAGGCTTCTTTTAAAACAGTCTTTAAAATCATGGCCTCTTCTGCCATTCGGCCCTTTATAATATAAAGTTCAATTTTGCAAATCCTACACACCCCCCTGATGATACTGTAACTTGCTTGAATTATCATAATTCTGGGTGAGCAAAATTTTCTGACTTTCCATAATCAAACCATCCCCAGTATTTACCTATCTATGACCCCACGACACATGCATTTCCCATTTCAGAAACACCTAGTGTACATTAAGCATCTATAGATGGCAATACTTCAGATGTGAAATTTGACATACTGACTTCCAGGTGTGGAGGGGGGCCTAATACCCTTACATCACCTGCTGCATACACACTATCTTTTAATAATAACAACACATCTAATAAACTTCAATAATAAAAATAAAGTACACACACAAAAATTAAATGCACATGAATACATACCAAAATAATACAGAGGAGGGAGGGAAAACTTTAACTTTATACAGAGCAGCAAAAATCTAAACGGGTATCTCTTCTTCTACCCACACATAATGCTCCCTCCATTCCCCTCTATTCTCGTACTTTTGCGAATGTTTGACCCCTTTACAGTGTACAAACAGTAAATAAACTCCAATGATAACCTGGCACACTACAAGAATGTGGGAGGCTATCCTAATCCAAGAAGGGACTTCTATATTAGTGAACAGGTCCCACCACGGTGGGGTCACTATATCCAATATGTCTGCCCCTATCTCTAAAGTCTTTTGCTCCAGTGTATAGAAATGTTTCTGTGAAACAACAACGGCTTTTAATATTTTGGTGAGGTGTTGAGGGAGAGGGGGAATGATATATCCAAAATGTGCAACGAATCGCTACAGATCGGTGAAATTCTCTAACAGTGATGTGAACAGTGGAAGGTTCAGGAATGGGGACAATTCGCTCTTGGGCCACTTGAACTTCTGCCCTGGGCTTGAAACAAAAGCTGCTGTCTCTAACCGGACACCAACCGTGCTGTCCATGTTGGTAGTGGGGCGCTGCAGTGGTGACACAGTATGTCCCACCTCCTATATATGCCACCTGCGGGGGCACATGGCCTTGTGCCATTGCCTCCATGGTGCAATTTATAGGCTCCGCGCCAGCAGTTCTGAACCCGCACTGTGGTTTTGAATGGGCATTCAAGTGCTGGGGACACAGGATGATGTGTGCTCCCCGGCTCCGGCACCCTGAGAGGTCGATACCCGTCATTGCATGCTCCCATCGAATGACGTAAGGTGGGACCCCTGTGTAGCGAATGTGCACACCCCCCTGAATGACTCCAATGTTCTCCACCCTGTATACCGGAGCGGGTTTAGCTGTCTTTCCCATCACCGGCATTCTTACCACTATACCCATAATGGTGTGATTAAACCGTCCACAGTCCACTGCGACTGGGTAGGCTTCTGAAGCTAGTCTGAGCTGGCACGGGCTCAATGCATTCTCAAAAGGGTGGAGGGCTGCGAGGTGCTTGTTGCTGATCCAGGAGGGGACTAAACCTTGTTTCAAATCCTCCAGGTTACTGCGACCCTCGCCCAGTAACCACGCCCCGTACAGCACACAAGCTTCATTCTGCGCAGCCTGATCGGACGCATTCCGATCCTCCCTGATGAGAGCATTTACCGTTCTGGCGTGTTTCTCCAGCTCAGCTATAATTTCTTTTAAGTGTAGTGTCATGGCCTGGTCCTCATGTAACTCAGAACCCACTACCTTATTCTCATCAGTCAGTATCTTTCTTAACTGTGTTTTCAAACCATTGATTTGGGTTTGCAGCTCCACATCATCCAGTGTGTTGATGACGGAAGTTCCTGTATTAAAAGCTGTGAAAATATCATTTACTGCACCCCTTCTTTGCCTCCCTATCCTGTCCAAGACCTCATGTGGTGTGGTGTACAATTCGGCTTTGTCGACATCGGCAAAGTCGAATTCGTAAAACTGTTTAAACATGTTTGTTAACAGGACCTGGTATAATTGCTCCATTTCCCTAGGGCACCACTCTGGCAACCGCACCTCGGTGAGGTTTAAAATCACCGAAGCCATCGCATAGTGTACCCCTTGGTACAGCACCTGACCTGTGGGTACTAATACCAATCCGTTCCCGGGTCCCTTGGTAGTGGTGGGGCACCCTTCCTTGCGGGCTTTGGCTACCGGAATCGTGGGCAGGGGTCTGCGGGGGCGGGTGATGAGCTCAGTGGCGTTTACTGGGATCTGAGAGTATGGGACTCCGCACGCCCATGTGCTGACGTCCCACCTCATTCCTCTCCCAGCATCTTGCCACTGCCTTTGGAAAAAGATGGAGATGCCTGTGGGGCAAGCGCGTTCTGAACCCTACATACAGATGTAGATCCCCTCATCTGGTTCCCACCATTTGTCCCAGCAGACACTCAATCCCCCATGAGTCCCCGTAATAGTCCGATGGGTGTTGTTACCCAATCTCTCCCACTCAACCGTGGAGTTCTTCATGGTGCTGCTCAACTTGCGCAGCCACCAACATCGGTCCAAAGGAACGTCCATTGCAAACCAGGCAAATCTTCTTCCCGACGGTGACGCTTATTCTGGGTGCAATGATCCGCACCCTGGGGCACATCAGAGATGTCTCTCTGTATGCAAACCCCGTCTGGCTGGAGTATTCAGTAGAGTTTGACCCCAGCCAGCCTGGCCATCTTCCTTCATGGAAGTAGGCAGCAGGCTCTTCAGCGTCCCGCGGGCCAGTTCCATCGATCGCGATGGGGCCTCTGTTGCCAGAGCACCCATATACTGTGGAGTCCTTAGTGCGGCCCCGATAGGCCCAGCTCCACCCGATTACCACGACCGCGACGAGAATTCCTCTCGTCATCTTTTTGGTTCCTGTAACAAAATTAAACGATATAGCCAGGCTCCCGAGAGATTCTGGCTTAGGTGAAGGCATGATCGGGTCTTTCGACCTCGATCCAAAGCAACACACATACTGGGCAGATTCCAAAAGTACTTATAACACTAATCACTTTAATATTTACACCTAAAACTTAACCTAAACTTAAACTTAACTTATATACAGCGCCGCCCGTCCCCAGGCAGCTTGCCTAATCCCTGATTGGACTGCAGCTTGCCGCTCCCTGTGGTGGGGCTGCAGTGACCTGTGGCTTGGGTTCCTCGCAGCCTTTTGCTGTCAACTGGGGACTGCATTCTGCCAGGGGTTTCCCAAGTCTGTGTTAACTGAAGGTGGGGGAATCGGGCCAGGGCTTCCTTGGCTGGGGCGCTGGAGGCGACCTGCGAGGGGGTGCCTTTGGTGAGGCTCCGGTAGTGAGTGGACCTTTGGGTGGGACCTTGGCTCTCACAGCCCGTGGCTCCTCCACGACTGCCAGCTTCGGCTCCCTTCCCTCAGGCTCCGCCTCTTTGGGATTTGGGTCTGTGACAGACAACTCCTCCTCACCTGTCCCTACAGGTGGAGGGTCTCCGCCCCCAATTTCTACCTCCCCCAAACTTGAGTCGAGGGCGGGATCTCCGTCCTCCGACTCCACCTCCTCCAGAATCGTATCAAGGGCGTGGCCCAGCTGTTCGGGCTCCTCGGCTCCGATAGCGTTCGGATCGGGGGAGGGCCTTGATCTTCGGGCTCTTCCTCGTCCGAGTCCCAGGCCATTGGGGAAACCTCCCAGGTGGGCGGGACAGTTTCTCCCTCCCAGCAGGCTACAGTTCCAGCCTGTGGGGTCTGTGACTTTTTGCACGCCTCAGGCTGAAGATTTTCACCCTCAGACCTTGCTTCAGTTGCTGGCTCTTTTGCACCCGGCTTAAACAGTTTGCACTGATTGATGTGAAACCATTTACAAGCCCTTAGCTGACCCTCTAACCTGCCAGCCCTCGCTGTTAACCTGGCGTTCTCCTCCCTTAAAGCCTGCTCAACTAACTTAGTCTCCGCAACCTGGCGCCGCAGGTATTCCTCCATTTTACAGGAGGTCTCTTCCTGTGCATGTCTTTCTAGAAGACACTGGTCGACAGGCTGCGCTGGCTCTAGTCATTTGGGTGCAGCGGTCGGGGCTGTGGGAACGACAGGACCGGTGGTGGCTGCTATCTTCCCCTGCGAGATCATAAGAGACCGCATTGTCTCTAAAATTGATTCTATCGCAGCGGGATCCATAGCCGCACCGGTTCCCTTTGCTGGGACAGGAGCTGCGGCTTGTGTTTGGGCTGGTGCTGGGGCGGCGGTCTGGGCTTGGGTTTGGGCTGTGGGAAATTTTCCCTTGCTATCCTTCCACGGATTTCTACAGTCCTTGCGCCAATGTCCATCCTTCCCACACCCGTAGCAATTGAGCTTGGCTTGGGCAGGGCGATTCCCCTCCTGACGCCACTCCTTCTTGCTTGGGGCTGCGGGTTTTGCCTCATGCACCTTTCCCTTCTGGGGAGGTGTTTCCTAACCTCTACAATTCTTATACGCAACGTTGAGCTGGCGGAGCACCGTCTCCTCCGTGACACCGGGACCTTGGGGGTCAAACCAAGATCTGGCTAGGGCCTGTATCTGTGGCAAGCTGTTGGTAACCAAGCAACGGAGCCAATGAACCCGCTGTTCGGCGCTCATTGCAACCGGTTCAGGCACACCCGGACAACTGCGTCGATACACTGGCCACAGCCTTTCTGCGAAAACCCGTGGGGGTTCTCCAGATAGCTGCACGGTCCCTTCCACACGGTCAAACGGACTACCGTCGTCCACTCCCATTACTTCTAAAACTCCCTCCCTGGGATCCACATACCCTTTCCGTCCCCTCTTACTCGCATCTAAGAGGCATTGAAGGATTGTGCTATCCAGGGAGAAGAGCAACATTTTCACCTGTTCCTGATCGTCACAATCATTAATGGCGGCTGTCTCCTCTATCTCCCTGAAATGAACTGAGGGATCTCCCTTTACTGTGAGTCTTGGGAGATGGGTCACCATGGATCTTATTTGTTGGGCACTGTAGGGCACCACGAGCTGGTTCAGGTGGGGTCCGTCATCGCCGTTTGCGGCGTTGGGACCGAACCTCTGGTGCCGAGCAGGACACATTGGTGCCGGTCCCGGCTTTGCTACCAGTGGCTATTCTTCCTCACATTCCACCTCGGCTACCTCCTCTTTTACCACCCCCTGTTTTCCGGCCAAGCCTCACTATAGCTTGGCGTTGCTGAGGGCTCGGTGGCTGGTACCACAACTACTTCGGCTGGAATCGACTGTTTTGATTCCTTTAAAAAGTCCATGTGACTGGCTTTTGGGCTGACGAGACACACCATGCCTTTTGCCTTAACCAGGGCCGTTCTTAGGTCCTCTATGGTCTTTTGGCAGGGGCTGTGGTCTGTGCTCTCAAACCCGTGCTCGAGGGCTAGCTTGTAAGCTGCCTTAACCTCCACTACTCTCTCCTCCTGCGCTCTTAGCTGTTGTGCGAGGTGGGCGTTTTTCTCCCGTATCCTCGTTTCATTGATCTTTGCCTCAGTAACCTGGCACTCCAGGTACTCTATCCTAGCCTGATGTTGACTAGCTACCACTTGATGCTCCTGATTCAGTGCGTGAAGCGCTGTGATGAGTTTTTCCCCACCCATGGCCTTTTCCTCTATCTCTGCTGCCTGGGTTGTGATCCTGGCTGCCTGTGCTGCAACGACTCAGTCCAAGATCTGGACTTGCTTCTTGTAACACATCAGCCACACTGCCTTTTCCACTGACTTCTTATGCTCTTTGCTCTCTGTCCACCTGATGGCTGTGTCCACCGGATGCCCATCCAGTAAGAGATCGGAAATCCACTGCTTAGTGAGATTTACCTTGCCAAAGACATAGGCCTAGAAATTGGGTATAGCCCCGCCAGCTCGTTTGCGCCGTAAATTTTGCGCCCGCCGCGGAGCCAGTTGTGCCCGCCCCATATTCACTTTCAGCGCCCCAAAGCGGAACCGGGCGCTGTTCCAGGGTTTGGCCGCCCCGCTTGGGGCGCTGAAAGTGAATTTCAGCGCTGCCGGTCCCGCTGCGCCACCCGATGCGGTGCGGCAGGCTGCTGTACTGCAGGCCTCCCCCTTCTCTTAAGGGGGAGGTGCCTGCAACGGCCGGAGCCCCGATTGCAAGTGCCGGCAAAAGAGCCCGGCACAACGGAGAAGTGCCGGGCTCCACGGAAACCAGCCGGCAATGCCGCGGGGGGGGGTGGAGGAGGCCGGGGAAGGAGGTGCGGGCAGGCGGCCGCCGAAAAAGCGGCCGCCCCGCACCTCCACCTTAACTTGCGCCGCTAAGGCTGCAGTAAGGACCCGGTCTCCCGATATTGTTAGCGCCCGCCACGGAAGAGGCGGCCGCTACTGAAGATGGGGATCGGCGTGGTTTCGGGCGGTACCGGGGCACTGCGCACACCGATGACGTCATCGGTGCCGGCGCAGCGCTACCGGCTAATGCCGATGTTAGGGCCCACCTAATTTCGGGCGCGACGCAACTTCCGGCGCAACCCACTCTTTCGCCCCTAATTGTGCGCAAATGCAACTGAATTTCTAGGCCATAATCCGCTATCCTCTCATCCATACCATTTTGTCCATTCAAACTTGGATCTAGTACATTGCAATCCTGCTGCCAGAGTCCTGCCGCGGTCGCCATTTTCTGTAAGGGGTTTTAGTTCGCAGAGGTTTCTCTCTCTAGAGGCCTCTCTCTCTTGCACAGTAAAACCGTGAGTGGTTCGACCCACTCGCCCCTTAGATTCTGTACTCTGGGCTTTGGGGCAGGAACTACAATGTAGAGAAAACTCTTATAGACCAAGTTTGATGAAATGAAATGGAATTTTATTGCATAATGTAAAACAAATCAAATGCAAGCCAATAAGAGGGTAGATGGGAGGGAAAAACACACACAAATCATAACGACACAATACTAACTAAGGCAAATACAGGCATATTATACTCTACAAAGATCATCATGAAATGGGGAAACACACGGAACATCAAGGGACAACAACTCATGTTAGTTATACCCTTAAATGACCACCCCCTTAAACCTACCTAGATCCGATTATGAAGGGCCAGAAACATGCTCACCAGTCCAATGGGAAAAGTATAGGGTTTTGAAGTCTTGTGTTTTGATCCTTTCAGGCGTCCTGTCTCCACGTGGTTAGTGGAGCCCCAACGAGCTGTGCCACATCTCTCTCCTGAGGTGGGGGTCGGGGACGGCTGGACACCGGCTGGCCTGGATGTCGGCGGGGTCGGGGATCGTCTGCTCGACCCTGGTCAGAGGAGCCTCGGGCTGGCCCCCATAGTTTCTTCAGTTTTTCGTTGTCTCTTCTCCCGAGCCGGAGTGGGTCGATGGCCTCCCGTTTCGTCAACGGCCCGGGGTTGGTCGATGATCTCCTGATGTTTTACCCCGGGGCGAGACGCCGGCTCGAACCGTCTTCTTCTCCTTCTTCTAGCGATGATGCCACCGATACGATGGTAGCACCACGATGACTGCCTTTTTTTTTTGCTACCCCCGGGTTCCCCAGATATACTTCTCAGGAGAAGCCTTTTTATCCTGCCCAAATCAGGTTAGTCTTTGTTTAACTTTTGGCGGGCTTATCGCACAGCGGGGTAGTTATTGTATTTTAAAATACTTTGGGATGGCCGGTAAAGGGCCATCTCTGGTCTGGAATGACCTTCATTGTTTTTAATGTCCTGGTGATGTCCTTAACGTGTCCTTGATGCTCTTTTCATGAATATGAAACTGTTCCCTTTTTTCTGGGTAAACATTTAGATGGCCTTTATCTACAGGCCGATCTTGACTGGATCTGCATCCAATCTATATGTATAATGTGGGTGTCTGGTTTCGTTCTCTCAGAAACAGCTTCCAGAACTTACTGTGGGCTGAATCCACAAAGCTGTCTGAGGACTGCAGGAACCATTTTAAAGTGTCCCAATAAGTTGGTCACGGGGTCTGGCGGCCATTTTGAATGCCCCTTTTTCCTAGGCTTCTTTTAAAACAATCTTTAAAATCATGGCCTCTTCTGCCATTCGACCCTTTATAATATAAAGTTCAATTTTGCGAATCCTACGAACTCTAAAGAAAGAAAAGAAAGACTTGCATTTATATAGCGCAATTCACGACCACCGGATGTCTCAAAACGCTTTACAGCCAATGAAGTACTTTTTTGAAGTGGAGTTACTGTGGTAATGTGGGAAACGCAGCAGCCAATTTGCACACAGCAAGGTCCCATAAACAGCAATGTGATAATGACCAAGTAATCTGTTTCTGTTATGTTGGTTGAGGGAAAAATGTTGGTTAGGACACCCGGGATAACTCCCCTACTCTTCTTCGAAATAGTGCCATGGGATCTTTTACGTCCACCTGAGAGAGCAGACAGGGCCTCGGTTTAACGTCTCATCTGAAAGATGGCACCTCCAACAGTGCAGCACTCCCTCAGCACTGCACTGGAGTGTGAGCCTAGCTTTATGTGCTCAAGTCCCTGGAGTGGGAAAGGTGCCGGAAAGAAGATTGATTAAGCTCTTTTCAGATCATCTCTGGCCTCTTTATCCTATTTTGTTTTTGTTTTTGGTATTTAGATTCTCAAACATTTGTGCCAATAGTTATAACTTTTTTTGCCCCCAGCACCATTACTGGCATTGATCGGTTTCTGAACTAGAATTCCCAATGAGGTGCTTGGAAGAAGAAGAGGAAAATACTGAAGAGATGGCAGGCAGGTAAAGCTGAGAGCTGCTGTGTCTCCACTTGATAGCACCTGCATGTTTGCATCTGTAGACAGAGGTGAATATACCTTGTTTTGGCAGATGGAAGCTCTAACTTTACAGGTTGGTTTTGACAGCAGGCATGATGGCAAAGATACATGTGAAGGCTTCACCAACCATTCCGCGAGATGGTTTGTTAGAAGCACCCCAATCGCAGCATGGCGCTGCATGAAAAATGGCAGGTCAGTGTGATTATCAGCCAGCAAAGCCAGATTGGTTGCACCCACCAAGATGCCACCTAACATATTTGCAGGCATTGCCATCCCTGCCTGGCAACTACTGTGTAGCCCTGTCTTCACAGCAGAGGCAGTGTTGTGCCATCTACCACCTGCTGCTAACATGCACCATAACATTGGCACAGCCAGTGACAGTATCGGTTAGCTGTAACTGCAAGCTTGCCTCCATCTCATCTTAGGCATGCCTTATTGTGGACTAATGGGGATGGTAGAGGGATCCTTTTCCTAACCACCTCCTAGAATCATAGTATGGTTACAGCACAGAAGGAGGCCATTCGGCCCATCAAGCCCGTGTTGGCTCTCTGCAAGAGCACTTCAGCTAGTCCCACTCCTCCGCCCTTTCCCCGTAGCCCTGCAAATTTTTTTCCTTCAGGTATTTATCCAATTCCCTTTTGAAAGCCATGATTGAATCTGCCTCCTCCATCCTTTCAGGCAGTGCATTCCAGATCCTAACCACTCGCTGCGTAAAAAAGATTTTCCTCATGTCGCCTTTGGTTCTTTTGCCAATCACCTTAAATCTGTGTCCTTTGGCTCTCGACCCTTCCGCCAATGGGAACAGTTCCTCTCTATCTACTCTGTCTAGACCCCTCATGATTTTGAATACCTCTATCAAATCTCCTCTCATTCTTCTCTGCTCTAAAGAGAACGACCCCAGCTTTTCTAGTCTATTCACATAACTGAAGTCCCTCATCGCTGGAATCATTCTCATAAATCTTTTCTGCACCCTCTCTAAGGCCTTCACATCCTTCCTAAAGTGCGGTGCCCAGAATTGGACACAATACTCCAGTTGAGGCCGAACCAGTGTTTTATAAAGGTTCATCATAACTTCCTTGCTTTTGTATACTATGCCTCTATTTATGAAGCCCAGTGTTATAAATCTAATCATTCATCAAGAAACCACTCATGAAATAACGCTGGACGGCCAGCTGGTGGCGCCGTCCAAGGAGTATAAATACTCGGGCGTGGGCCCAGCTTGCCAGGGACATTTTGTAGACAAGGAACTAGTGAAGTACAACTAGACCTCCATGTTCTGAAACAAGTTGATTAAAGCCTTGCTTTATGCTCAAACCAAGTGCGTAGTGAGTTTTATTACATCACCCAGTATCCCATATGCTTTTTTAACCACTTTCTCAACCTGCCCTGCCACCTTCAATGATTTGTGCAGATATACCCCAAGGTCTCTATGTTCATGCACCCCCTTTAGAATTGTACCCTTTAGTTTATATTGCCTCTCCTCATTCTTCCTACCAAAATGTATCACTTCGCACTTTTCTGCATTAAATTTCATCCGCCACATGTCCACCAGCTTGTCTATGTCCTCTTGAAGTCTATCACTATCCTCCTCACTGTTCACTATACTTCCAAGTTTTATGTCATCTGCAAATTTTGAAATTTTGCCCTGTACTCCCAAGTCCAAGTCATTAATATATATCAAGAAAAGCAGTGGCCCTAGTACCGACCCCTGGGGAACATCACTGTGTACCTTCCTCCAGTCCGAAAAACAACTGTTCACCATTACTCTCTGTTTCCTGACACTTAGCCAATTTCGTATCCATGCTGCCACTGTCCCTTTTATTCCATGGGCTTCAACTTTGCTTGTAAAACTATTATGTGGCACTTTATCAAACGCCTTTTGGAAGTCCATATACACCACATCAACCGTATTGCCTTCATCAACCCTCTCTGTTACCTCATCAAAAAACTCGATCAAGTTAATTACTGTAAACACGATTTGCCTTCAACAAATCTGTGCTGGCTTTCCTTAATTAATCCACACTTGTCCAAGTGACTGTTAACTTTATCCCTAATTATTGTTTCCAAAAGCTTCCCCACTACTGAGGTTAAATTGACTGGCATGCAGTTGCTGGGTTTATCGTTACACCCTTTTTTGAACAAGGGTGTAACATTTGCAATTCACCAGTCCTCTGGCACCACCCCCGTATCTAAGGAGGATTGGAAGATTAAGGTGAGTACCTCCACGATTTCCTCCTTAACCACCCTCAGCATCCTAGGATGCATCCCATCCGGTCCTGGTGACTTATCAACTTTAAGTAGAGACAGCCTTTCTAGTATCTCCTCTTCATCAATTTTTATCTCACCCAGTATCTCCACTAGCCCCTCTTTCATTATGACTTTGGGAGCATCTTCTTCCTTGGTGAAGACAGATGCAAAGTACTCATTTAGTACCTCAGCCATGCCCTCTGCCTCCATGCGTAGGTCTCCTTTTTGGTCCCTAATCTGCCCCACCCCTCCTCTTACTACCCGTTTATTATTTATATGCCTATAGAAGACTTTTGAATTCCCTTTTATGTTAGCTGCCAATCTATTCTCATGCTCTCTCTTTGCCCCTCTTATTTTCTTTTTCACTTCCCCTCTGAACTTTCTATATTCAGCCTGATTCACACTTGTACTCTCAACCTGACATCTGGCATATGCGCCCTTTTTCTGCTTCATCTTACTCTCTATCTCTTTCGTCATCCAGGGAGCTCATTTTGCCTGCCAATCTTTGATTCCAATTTACCCGGGCCAGAACGTTCTCAACCTACTGAAATTTGCCTTCCTCTAATTAAGTATTTTTACTCTAGATTGCTCCCCGCCTTTTCCATAGCTAATTTAAATCTTATAACCACTGTTCCCTAAATGTTCCCCTACTGACACTTGCTCCACTTGACCCACCTCATTCCCCAGAACTAGATCCAGCAATGCCTCCTTCCTCATTGGGCCAGAAACGTAATGATGAAGAATGTTCTTCTGAACACACTTCAGAAATTCTTCCCCACCTCTGCCCTTTACACTATTACTATCCCAGTCTATATTAGGATAATTGAAGTCCCCCGTTATTACTACCCTATAGTTCTTGCACCTCTCTGTAATACCTTCGGTATTGCCAAAATTTGTCAGTAGGTTGAGATGTTTTTTGAACCTTTCAAAAGGTGTTCAGAATTTTTAACTCTATTGTGATACTGCCTTTTAATAGACTTCATCCCTTTAAATTTCACTTGCACCATAGCTTCCGCTCCCACCATTGTAAGTTCTGTTATATCGTTTGGGGCCCGTTTAAAATCCCTCAATTGCAAATTTCTGGTTGGCTATGTCAGCATATGCAAGAGGTGTGTGAGAGCTACATTAAGCATGTATTCTGCATACAAATGAGGACCTTTTTGTAAAAGTAAGAATTTTCTGATCTTTGGCAAAAGTCCACTCACTGTTAATTCCACTCGTTCACAATTGATGTTAAAGATAAGCTTAGGCTGAAAGAAGCTTTTAAAGGGTCACAGAGGATTTTGACAAGCCAATTTAAAATTAATGGGGCAGTAATTCCTCCCCAAACGCGTGAGTACGGAAGGGGTACTCACGCGTCTGGCCGGAGGAAATGCCGGTTTTCAGCATGCACAGCGCATGTGCTGAAAACCGGCATTTCCTCTCCTCTAACCCAAGAGTTGAAGAGGCTAGCACGTGCGCTGTAGGGGGCAGCGTGTGCGTCTTGGATTTCCTCTGTTTTGGGGGATTTGAGCATGTGTAAAGGCCTCCGGTCTTTACGCTTGTAAAAAGCACACGCAAGTATTTATTTTTACAGGTAAGTGGTGTTTTAGTGCAATTTAGAAATTTTTTCCCACAGGTTTATTATTTTAAAGAATCTACAATAAGGTAAGTTTAGTTTTAGACCCTTTTTATTAAAAATTTATTTTTTTCAAAAAAAAAAATTATTGTTTAAATTATTTTTTAAAACTTATTTATACTTAATTTAATGATTGGGATGTTTTTTAAAATTTTACTTAAAGTTTAAGTAGTGTTTTGGGGCGCAGTACTTCTCATGAGTTTGACAGTTCTTACTCTCAAATTTATGAATGAAGTTTCCCCTCCCCTGATTGGCTGAACAGTGCTCACCTGATCCCAGCCGGCACATCGCACTAACTACGCCGCTGGGTCAGGTTAGCACAGCGCGCCGACATCAGAACCTGGTCACTGAAAGGAAATCCACTGCGGGCCAGGTTTCAGATGTCAGCGCGCAGGGTGAGTGCACATCGGGGGCTTGCACGCGCGGCAAGCCCCCGACACCAAGTTCTGGGCCACTAATGGTGTTTGCTTTTAAACTATTTAAATCACAGTATTTAATGGAAAAAGTTGTACAAAACTAAAGTAGGGGTTGTGACTGCTAGTTGGGAGGCAGCCATTGCATTCAATGATATGGTTTTCCTGATCACTGACTAGCTGAGCCTTCATGCAATTAATGCCCTTTGTGCTCACGCTATGATACTGGGGTAGATCTTGACTTTATGTGACAGTGTAAAATGAGTGATAGTGAAACGGCAGCCTGTTTTACATCTCTCCTGATTTTTATTTCCGTTGTCTTCATAGCAACAGAATTTTGGATGAGCTGAAATTTATGAAGGGTGGAAAATGGGAAGCTAGCCAGGGGAACATTAGTATAGTTGAGTCTGGAGGTGACAGAGGCATGCATGAGGGTTTCGGTGGCAGATGGGCTGAGGAAGTGTTTTTTGTGATGGAGTGCATATGGGGTCAGTAGCTCAGCTCAGGATTGCATACAGCGCCGATTTTGCAAGCAGTCTGGTTCGGCCTGAGATAATATCCGGGGAAGGGGAATGGAACATGTTTTTTTTAATTCGTTCCAGGATGTGAGCATAGCTGTCAAGGCCAGCATTTATTGCGCATCCCTAATTGCCCTTGAGAAGGTGGTGGTGAGCCGCCTTCTTGAACCGCTGCAGTCCGTGTGGTGAAGGTACTCCCACAGTGCTGTTAAGGAGGGAGTTCCAGGCTTTTGACCCAGTGACAATGAAGGAACGGCAATATATTTCTAAGTCAGGATAGTGTTTAACTTGGAGGGGAGCTTGGAGGTGATGGTGTTCCCATGCACCTGCTGCCCTTGTCCTTCTAGGTGGAAGAGGTCGCAGGTTTGGGAATTGCTGCCGAAGAAGCCTTGGTGAGTTGCTGCAGTGCATCTTGTAGATGGTACACACTGCAGCCACGGTGTGCCTGTGGTGGAGGGAGTGACTGTTTAAGGTCATGGATGGGGTGCCAATCAAGTGGGCTGCTTTGTCCTGGATGGTGTTGAGCTTCTTGAGTGTTGTTGGAGCTGCACTCATCCAAGCAAGTGGAGAGTATTCCATCACACTCCTGTGTCTTGTAGATGGTGGAAAGGCTTTGGGGAGTCAGGAGGTGAGTAATTCGCCACAGAATACCCAGCCTCTGACCTGCTCTTCTTGTATTTATGTGGCTGATCCAGTTACGTTTCTGGTTAATGGTGACTCCCAGGATGTTGATGGTGGGGGATTCGGCAATGGTAATGCCGTTGAATGTCAAGGGGAGGTAGTTAGACTCTTGCTTGTTAGAGATAGTCATTGCCTGGCACTTGTGTGGCGCGAATGTTACTTGCCACTTATTAGCCCAAGCTTGAATATCGTCCAGGTCTTGCAGCATGCGGGCATGGACTGCTTAATTTTCTGAGGAGTTGCGAATGGAACTGAACACTGCAATCATCAGCGAACATCCCCACTTCTGACCTTATGATGGAGGGAAGGTCATTGATGAAGCAGCTGAAGATAGTTGGGCCTAGGACACTGCCCTGAGGAAATCCTGCAGTGATGACCTGGGACTGAGATGATTCACCTCCAACAACCACAACCATCTTCCTTTGTGTTGGGTATGATTTGAGCCAGTAGAGAGTTTACCCCCTGATTCCCGTTGACTTCAATTTTACTAAGGTTCCTTGATGCCACACTCGGTCAAGTGCTGCCTTGATGTTAAGGGCAGTCACTCTCACCTCACCTCTGGAATTGAGCTCTTTGGTCCATGTTTGGACCAAGGCTGTAATGAGGTCTGGAGCCGAGTGGTCCTGGCAGAATCCAAACTGAGCATCGGTGAGCAGGTGCCGCTTGATAGCACTGTCGACGACACCTTCCATCACTTTGCTGAATTGAGAGTAGACTGAGGTAATTGGCCGGATTGGATTTGTCCTGTATTTTGTGGACAGGACATACCTGGGCCATTTTCCACATTGCCGGGTAGATGCCAGTGTTGTAGCTGTACCGGAACAACTTGGCTAGAGGCGCAGCTAGTTCTGAAGCACAAGTCTTCAGCATGACAGCTGAGCTGTTGTTGGGGCCCATAGCCTTTGCTGTATCCAGTGCGCTCAGCCGTTTCTTGATATCACATGGAGTGAATCGAATTGGCTGAAGACTGGCTTCTGTGATGTGGGGACCTCAGGAGGAGGCTGGGATGGATCATCCACTCAGCACTTCTGGCTGAAGATGGTTGCAAATGCTTCAGCCTTGTCTTTTGCACTCGTGTGCTGGGCTCTGCCATCATTGAGGATGGGGATATTCATGGAGCCTCCTCCTCTCGTTAGTTGTTTAATTGTCCAACATCATTCATGACTGGATGTGGCAGGACTGCAGAGCTTTGATCTGATCCGTTGATTGTGGGATCGCTTAGCTCTGTCTATAGCATGCAGCTTCTGATGTTTAGCATGCATGTAGTCCTTTGTTGCAGCTTCCCCAGGTTGGCACCACATTTTTAGGTATGCCTGGTGCTGCTCCTAGCATACTGTTCTTCATTCCTCATTGTACCAGGGTTGGTCCCCTGGCTTGATGGTAATGATAGAGTGAGGGGTATGCAGGGCCATGAGGTTACAGATTGTGGTGGAATACAATTCTGTTGCTGCTCATGGCCCACAGTGCCTCATGGATGCCCAGTTTTGAGCTGCAAGATCTGTTCTGAATCTATCCCATTTAGCACGGTGTTAGTGCCACACAACACGATGGAGGGTGTCCTCAGTGTGAAGACAGGACTTCGTTGCCACAAGAACTGTGCGGTGGTCACTGCTACCAATGCTGTCATGGACAGATGCATTTGCGACAGGTAGGTTGGTGAGGACGAGGTCAAGTAGGTTTTTCCCTCGTGTTGGTTCTCTCACCACATGCCGCAGGCCCAGTCTGGCAGTTATGTCCTTCAGAGCTCGTCCAGTAGTGGTGTTACCGAGTCACTCTTGGTGATGGACATTGAAGTCCCTCACCCAGAGTACATTCTGTGCCCTTGCTACCCTCAGTGCTTCTTCCAAGTGGTGTTCAACATGGAGAAGTACTGATTCATCAGCTGAGGTAAGGTGGTAAGTGGTAATCAGCAGGAGGTTTCCATGCCCATACTTGACCTGATGCCATGAGACTTCATGGGGTCCAGCGTCAATGTTGAGGACTCCCAGGGCCACTCACCTCCCGACTGTATACCACTACCTTTGGTGGGTTCTCCTGCCAGTGGGACAGGACATACCCAGGGATGGTGATGGAGGAGTCTGGGACATTAGCTGAAAGGTCTGATTCTGTGAGTATGACTATGTCAGGCTGTTGCTTGACTAGTCTGTGGGACAGCTCTCCCAATTTTGGCACAAGTCCCCAGATGTTAGTGAGGAGGACTTTGCAGGGTCGATTGGGCTGGGTGTGCCATTGTCGTGTCCGAAGCCAGTGCCTAGGTCGATGCCGGGTGGTCCATCCGGTTTCATTCTTATTATTGTTGTTTTCTGTAGTGGTTTGTTACTACTGAGTGGTTTGCTAGGCCATTACAGAGGTCAGTTAAGGGTCAACCACATTGCTGTGGGCCTAGAGTCACATATAGGCCAGACCAGGTAAGGACAGCAGATTTCCTTCCCTAAAGGACATTAGTGAATCAGATAGGTTTTTACAACAATCCACTAGCTTTTTATTCCAGATTGATTTAATTAACTGAATTTAAATTCCCCAGCTGCTGTGGTGGGATTTGAACTCACGTCTCTGGATCACTGGTCCAGTAACATAACCACTCTGCTGCTGTTCTCGGAGTAAATCGGGAGTAAATCTCCAGCTGTGGTGTGTTGCTGGGGCCTGGATGAGAGGCGGCAGATTGTTGGGTCCAGCAAGAGAAATTGGGGCAGCATTTCATTCACTCGGCCTGAAAAGGAAAGGCATCCTGCTCCCAGCTGCAGGAAGCAGAGGCAGCTGATTAGCAGATGTAAAGGTGCCAAAGATCACTTCTAGATGCAGAGAAATGTATTTACGTCAGAACTTGAAGAGAAGTGACAATGGATATTTGATGAGAATAGTTAGCACAGCAGCAGTGATGCTATAAAAAAAAAGGTAAATTTTCCCCATATAAATCAGGGAATAAAAATAGACCAAACAGTGCAATGTAGCTGCTGAACTTTCTGGCATAATTTTTTAAGGTCTCTTTTTCTTTATCTAAAGTTTTTCTTTAGTTTGGAAATCCTGACAGAGAGTTGATAGAAACCTCAATACTCCACCTCTACTCAAATTCTGATTTTTTGAAGTAGGAACAGTGCTATCAACTGCTCCATACTATAAATTGCAAGACACATAACAGATGCTATTGAAACTTTGGGTTTTCCATATTTGTTCATTCATTGTCTTCTGTTACTTGCATGTGGTGTTTGAAGACCAGGACTGGGAACTCAACATCCAGGGGTATTCGATATTCAGGAAAGATATGCAAAAAGGAAAGGGAGGTGGGGTAGCATTACTGGTTAAAGAAGGGATTAACACAATTGTAATGAAGGATATTAGCTCTGATGAGGTGGAATCTGTATGGGTAGAATTGAGAAATACTAAGGGGAAAAAAACGTTAGTGGGAGTGGTTTATAGACCTCCAAACAGTAAGGCGGAGGTTGGGGATGGCATTAAAAGGGAAATTAAAGAAGCATGCAATAAGGGCACAGTAGTCATCATGGGTGACTTTAATCTACATATAGATTGGGCCAACCAAATTAGTAACAATACTGTGGAGGAGGAATTCCTGGAATGTTTACGGGATGGTTTCCTGAACCAATATGTCGAGGAACCAACCAGAGATCAGGCCATCTTAGACTGGGTATTATGTAACGAGAAAGGATTAATTAGCAATCTTGTTGTACGAGGCCCCTTGGGTCGGAGCGATCATAATATGATCGAATTCTTCATTAAGATGGAGAATGAAGTAGTTGACTCGGAGACAAGGGTCCTCAATTTAAATAAAGGAAACTACGATGGTCTGAGGAGCGAGTTGGGTAGGATTGATTGGGGAATGGCACTCAAAGGGTTGACGGTGGATAGGCAATGGCAAACATTCAAAGACCGAATGGATGAACTACAGAATTTGTTCATCCCAGTTTGGCATAAAAATAAAACAAAAAAGGTGACCCAACTGTGGCTAACAAGGGAAATTAGGGATAGCATAAGGTCCAAGGAGAGTGCATATAAATTGGCCAGAAAAAGCAATAATCCTGAGGATTGGGAGCAGTTTAGAATTCAACAAAGGAGGACAAAGGGATTAATTAAGAAAGGGAAAATAGAATATGAGAGTAAGCTTGCAGGGAACATAAAAACTGACTGTAAAAGCTTTTATAGATATGTGAAGAGAAAAAGATTGGTGAAGTCAAGCGTAGGTCCCTTGCAGTCAGAATCGGGGGAATTTATAATGGGGAACAAAGAAATGGCAGACCAACTAAATACATATTTTGGTTCTGTCTTCACAAAGGAGGACACAAATAACCTCCCAGAGATGCCGGGGAACATAGGGTCTGATGAAAGGGTGGAACTGAAAGAAATCAGTAATTGTAGGGAAATGGTCTTAGGAAAATTGATGGGACTGAAGGCCAATAAATCCCCAGGGCCTGATAATCTACATCCCAGGGTACTTAAGGAAGTGGCCCTAGAAATAGTAGATGCATTGCTGGTCATCTTCCAGAACTCGATAGACTCTGTAACAGTACCCATGGATTGGCGGGTAGCTAATGCTACCCCACTATTCAAAAAAGGTGGTAGAGAAAAGGTGGGGAATTATAGACCGGTAAGCTTGACATCGGTAGTGGGGAAAATGCTAGAGTCCATTATAAAAGATGTAATGGCAGAGCACTTGGAAAGCAGTGACTGGATCGGACAAAGTCAACATGGATTTACAAAAGGTAAATCATGCTTGACTAATCTACTGGAATTTTTTGAGGATGTAACTGGTAAAATAGATAAGGGAGAACCAGTGGATGTGGTGTATTTGGACTTTCAGAAGGCTTTCGATAAGGTCCCGCATAAGAGATTAGCGTGCAAAATTAAGACACATGGGATTGGGGGCAAGGTATTGACTTGGATAGAGAACTGGTTGGCGGACAGAAAGCAAAGAGTTGGAATAAACGGGTCTTTTTCCGAGTGGCAGGCAGTGACTAGTGGGGCACCACAAGGATCGGTCCTAGGACCCCAACTGTTCGCAATACATATTAATGATCTGGACGAGGGAATTGGATGTAATATCTCCAAATTTGCAGACGACACAAAGCTGGGTGGGAGGGTATGCTGTGAGGAGGATGTCGTGAAACTCCAGTACGATTTGGACAGGTTGGGTGATTGGGCAGAAACATGGCAAATGCACTATAATGTGGATAAATGTGAGGTTATCCACTTTGGTGGCAAAAACAGGAAGGCAGGTTATTATTTGAATGGCAATAGATTGGGAGAAGGGGAAGTGCAAAGAGACCTGGGTGTTCTTGTGCACCAGTCGCTGAAGGTAAGCATGCAGGTGCAGCAGACGGTTAAGAAGGCAAATGGTATGTTGGCCTTCGTAGCAAGAGGGTTCGAGTACAAGAACAAGGATGTCTTGCTGCAGTTGTACAGGGCCTTGGTGAGACTACACCTTGAGTATTGTGTGCAGTTTTGGTCGCCTTACCTGAGGAAGGATGTTCTTGCCATGGAAGGAGTGCAGCGAAGATTCACCAGGCTGATACCTGACGTATGAGGAGAGATTGTGTCGATTGGGCTTATACTCACTGGAGTTTAGAAGATTGAGAGGGGATCTCATCGAAACCTATAAAATTCTGTCAGGCCTGGACAGACTAGATGCAGGAAGGATGTTTCTGATGGCCGGGGAGTCCAGAACCAGGGGTCATAGTCTAAGGATAAGGGGTAAGCCATTTAGGACTGAAATGAGGAGGAATTTCTTCAGCCAGAGAGTGGTGAACCTGTGGAATTCTCTGCCACAGAGGGCGGTGGAGGCCAGTTCATTAAGTATATTCAAGAAAGAGTTGGATATATTTCTTAAGGCTAAAGGGATCAAGGGATATGGGGAGAAGGCAGGGACAGGGTACTGAGTTTGGATGATCAGCCATGATCTCATTGAATGGCGTAGCAGGCTCGAAGGGCCGAATGGCCTACTCCTGCTCCTATCTTCTATGTTTCTATGTTTCTATGATTTTGTTTTGACTATTTTGTTCACTGAACCACTGAAGGTTGCACGACTGGAACCACAAACCTGGAACAACAGGTGAAGGAAATGAAGGGATGTTGGAAAGAGGGAAAGGGCACCAAGTGTCACAGCACTCCTGGCGTTCCTCAGAAGAGGCTCGAGTGTGATCAGTCTGTATTCCGCGTTCACAAAGGTGTAAAAACTTTTGACTTCTGTAAGAAGAACAACCTGATTGTAACAGGTGGCGTGGACAGGATTGTGCGTATGTGGAACCCCTATGTTCCTGGGTGAGGTGGTCATGAAAACGTGGTATTAATATCCCTTCACACTCACATTGATTGCTGTGTATTGCTCCAAATAGCCGTCTTCAAAGGCTCTTTTATATTTCTATTAATAGAAAGAGGATTCAATGGCTGAACTATTTATGCTATATATCAATTAGTTTACCATATTATAAAAGCACAATAAAGGGTAATAGAGTTGTGGAATGGGTTATCAGAGAAGGTAATTGATTTGGACAATATAATTGAGTTCAATACGCAACTTTGGGAGAAAGAAGAGATTCAGGGATATAAGAAGACAAATTGCTCTTGTTGTTTTGTGTAATAACATTATAAAAGCAGCCAAAAAGAACATGTTTGTGGCTTTGCTACACATGGCAACCAGAGCAATCTTCCCCCTTAATGCAAAGGGGAATAATTGTGGTTGATATTTTTCAAAAAGAGAGGCATTTATTGGACTAATGATCATTCCCTGTTCCTAATTTTTTAGGGTTGATTTTTCTCTTTGTTGTCACTGGGGAATGCTCAGTTCCCAAGGTACAGTGAAGAAGAAATGGAGGTGGAGATATATTGTATCAGGTCTTCGCTCTCAACACCCACAGGATTTCTAAGACTTTCCTAAATAGGCCTACACCTGCAATAGGTTTATATTCAGTGGGATTTGAGCTCACATCTCCGATCATTAGTCCAGGCCTCTGGATTACTAGTCCAGTAACAGAACCACTATGCTACTGTTCCTGGTAAGTGGCAAACATACGGAGGTTTTGACAGGGCCGAAGATTATGGCTTCAGTCTTCCCAATGTTTAACTGGAGGAAATTGATGCTCATCCAAGACTGGCTATCAGGCAGGTAGTCTGACACACAGAGGCAGTGGAGGGGTCGAGAATGGTGGTGGAAAGGTAAAGCTGGGTGTCCTGAGCAGATTGATGGCTGGAATTGTATTGTGGTGAATCGAGGGTCAAGGCAAGCCAGCTAGAATATTGAAAGTGCAGTTGTAAGTGACGCGGACGAGAGCTTTGTTCAAGGACAGACGCAGAAGAAGGTAGAGTTGAAAGAGAGTAGGGAGATGTAGGTGGTGAGGATACAAGTAAGTGTTTGGCGACAGTCTTGCCTGTGATAGAGACCATGGAAGTAGATAGGCCATGTGAGATGGCAAGGCCGATGGTGGGGTGGCTATGTATGTGGGTAGGGGAGAATATATTGGGACAAAGGTTTAGGGAGAATAGTAGATCTGATAAGAATATTGAAATCCCTGAGAATAAGGAGTGTTCGGTGCAGAGGCTGAGGGAGGATATCTTAGTGAGAAGTTTTGTGGGGGTGGGGGGGGCAGTAAACAACAAGGATTTTAATGGAGAGGTGAGAGGGGTGGAACAAGGTGAGGTGGTCGGAGGAGGATAAAGTATCAGAGGAGTGGAGGGAGAGAGATCAAGGTGTGAATGGGAAGTATCAGAAGTTCAGTGTGGTTGAGTACACAATAGTATCCTACTATTATTCTACTGAATCTTCTAGTCCTCAATTTTCTTGCAATCAGCATCAGAACTGAAAAGAATTATTTAAACTTTGAATGAGTGATGGACCCTGGAGTTGATAAATGAATAACTGATTTCAACTTAGCATATGTGCGAGCATTTCAGAGAACACCATGGCATTGGACAGGTGAAGCTTGCAGAACGGCAATTACCTGAAGGTGCATCCAAAGAAATATCTTATCAATTGAACTCAGTAGCAGACACTAAACAGTTCAACATTGCTAATAAAACTAGAATATATTGAGAATGCTGCCACACAAGATATTGGCTGTCCGTACTGAATGATATTTGTTGGATTTGAAGAATAAGGATCAAGCGACTCATTTGGGATGTATTAATACTACTGCCACATGCTGATTATCATTGCTGCTGTATATACACTAAACTACAAAACTAGCAGAACATGACCAATGGCTTCAAAAAGCTGACAGCTCAAAAGCAGCCATGTATTGTATAACAGTTGTTGAAATCTGCTACCGTAATGACAGTAGATACCACCTGTGACTGGATGGCGGTTAAGTAGACCACCTCCAGAAAGTGTCAATGGCATCAGATAGATGAGCATCTGAAGGAGGGTAGTGGATGTTGTGTATGTACCTTTAAGGGAAGAACTGGTTTTAGACTGCAGTACCGGCAGTGACCACCCATTTATAAAAGGCCCTCGCAGGCTTCTGTATTTCAGTCTGACGGTACCCTCTGTTAGACCTCATTCTCAGCATTGCTGGCTGTGCAGCAGCACACGAGGAGAAGGAGCAGCCAGACCAGGAGAGTGGAGAGTGGAAAGTGGTGGCCTCCTGACCAGGAAGAGGAGGAGAACGATAGACCACCACCTCCACCTCCACCATCATCACCACAATTGAGGTGCCTGGGGAGAGAGGACAGAGGAGGAGAAGGAGAAAGGAGGCCTGCAATAACATCAACCAGGGGAGAGGCCTTTCCCATTACTGCCTCCCCAAATTGGCCTCCACTTCAGGAGAGGGAGAGAGGGGAGAGAAACCACCATCAGCCAACACCAACTGTTCGGAAGGAGGGAGGAATATCATCTTTCAGAATATCTACAGGTGGGTGTTATTTGGGGCACTCTCCCAAAGACTTTGTATTTTAGGTGGGGGGAGAAAAGAAGAAACAAGGCCGGAACATCAAGGGGTGTCTGTGTGTGTGTGTGGCTCTTGCTAAAAACTAGGCCACACACACCACTAATAAGCACCCCTTCTATTGCCTGACCTGGGAAAGCTGGAGCTGCCTAGGTGAAGCCCATTTCACATAATACATCGTTAAGACCTGGTGTGGGACTGAGCCTGGGGCATCTCCAGCTTTCCCAGGTGAAGACATCTTCTCCCCCTGCCAGAAGACCACCACCATCAAAGACTTTAAATTTCCATCAGGAGAGTGCACCCCTGCCAACACCCACCCACCCACCATCCTGAGTGGCAACCCTGCCCTTGCGGCCTCCCTCCCTCCCACCCCCCCTCTCTCTCTCTCTTTGTCTCTCTCTGCCTCTTTCTCTAAGGCACCTCAATTTACTCTATTCATTAATTGCTTATTGAGCAGAGGGGAGAAGGCCCCTCTCCCAATCTCAGTCAATAGGGGGAGAGGTGTGCCTTCATTTTAAACAGCTCCCTCTGCTCAATAGAGGACCAAAAAATACCTGAGGCCATTTCCACCTTCAGGCCTGTGACTTGGGGTGAGTGTAGCCCTTTATAATAACACCCCAGAATGGCGACTGCATCTTCGCCGGTGACGGGGCCAGCCAAGACGTATGCGGGAGTGGCAGCCACAGCCACAGCTGCTCCCGCTGCTTCTGCTGCCCCGTCACCATTCAGACTGATGACAAAAAAGCTTGGGGTGAAGAGTTACACTCACCCCACTATGATTATTGAGGCCTGCAGTAAAGCCATGGCTGGGGTTGTCGGCACCTCAGCCATCGTAGCGGCCTCAAAAATGTACGGGAAGGCTGTGTTCTTCCTGGGGTCAGAGCGGGCGGTGTCCCTGGCCGTCACCAAGGGGCTCACCATGGGCGGGACCTTCCTGACGGTGGACCCCCTCGAGGCCACCGCGCAGAGGGTGGTTGTTTCTAACGTCCCGCCCTTTGTTCCTGGTGAGCTCCTCCTCCCCCACTTACGCCAACTCGGGGAGGTGAGGTCGGGGATTACGCCCATCCCGCTCGGCTTCCGGGAAGCCAGCCTTCGCCACGTCTTCTCCTTCCGACGCCAGCTTTTTATTCAGCTGGCGCGGGAGGAGGACACCGACGGGGCTTTCTTCGTCCTCCACGAGGGGACCGCCTATCGCGTCTTCTGGACGTCGGACGGTGTGCGGTGCCACGCCTGCAAGGAGGTGGGGCGCATCAGAAAAAACTGCCCTGCCTCAAAGGCCGCCAGATCGTCTAGTGCGGCCGAGGCCGGCGCCGCCGCCACTCCTCCCCCCGGATCTGCCCGTGCGTCGGGAACATCTGATGCGTGGTCGACGTCGGGGGCCGATGCCACCAAGGCCTCCGGCGGGGGGGAGGGAGCGCGTCCGGCCGGAAAGAAGGCGCGGCGAAAAACTAAACACCTTAGGGCGGGTCCCCCCGTGGAGGGCCAGCCCTTGCCCCTTGCACCCCTTACACCCGCGCTCCTCGCGGAGTTAATTGGGGCAGACGCGAGTGGGAGGGGCCTCGTGCCCGAGCCTGTGGTCGCAACCGCCGTTGCGGAAACGCCATTACCTGCGGCCGGGCTCGGGCCCGAGGAACACGACAAACCTGCTCCGCCGGAGGAAGCAGAGGAGGAGGCCTCTGCAGATATGGAGGTCTCCCTCGCTCCCTCCGTGCTAAAAAGAAGGTGCGACCCCCTGGAAGAGGAGGAGGACCGGGAGGAGGAAGGTCCCTCCGAGCAGGGGGAGTCGTTGCCCGCCGCGGGTACTGCGCCCCCACCCCCCCGCTGTCGTCATCACCAGCGATCAGCAGGGGTCGCCTGTCCCTCGGGAGGCTGAGGCAGATGTGTCTGTCCGGCATGTGCCTCCCGGGGATGGGGACGAGACCCTGCCCGTGGGGGGGGTCGCGGAACAACCCGCGGCAGAAATTGACATTTTATCGGTGCCGTTAGCCCTCGCCGGGTCGGGCGGCCTGGGGTCTGGGTCGGGCGAGCTCGAGGAAAATGAGCTCACCCAATGCGACCCGGACATCTCCCAAGGGCTGCTCGACCTGGTAGAGGTTTTAATTCAAAATGCCCCATCTGCTGGGTCGGAGGTTGGTGGCGGGGAGGAGGATGGCCCCCTGGCTGCGTATCTGGTGCCGGACGTACTGGAGGAGCTGGGAATTGTTCTCTCCCCGGTTTCTCCGGTCGTTCCGGCGTCTGGGGCGGAGGGGAGCTCTGAACCGCCGCCATCTTCTGGCCCAGCGCCCCTGGAGGAGCCCAGGGAGGAATCCTCTGCCGCCGATCCTGGGGGTGGGATCCGGGCGGAGGCGGGGCTGGCTGGTGCGGCCGAGCCGTTCGCTGCGCACTGCGCGGTGGACGGGTCGGCCGCTGGTGACGACCCCCTGGAGGAGGATGGGGACTTGGTGATGGGCACGGAGGACGATTTGGACTCCAGCGCCGACGAGGCGATGGATGACCTCGTGCCCCTTGCCGAGTCTCCCCTCATTCCCGTAAGGGAACTCCGGGACTTTATGGCCACGTGCCTGGGTCGGCACAATAAGGTCTGGCTGGCCCTCGACAGGTGGTCGGAGCTGGCGCTGCTCATCGTGTCCGTCCGCGCCGCCGTTAAGATCATGGACGAGGGCGTGAACCCGCTTGAGCTGCGTCGGCTCAGAACGTTCCTCACTGGGCTGCTGAGGAAATGGCGGCTGACCAGCGGCTGCGCTTCCTCCCCCAGTTAGGTGTAGGTAGAGGTTGCACTATGCTTCTGACATGAAGATAACCATAGCCAGCCTCAACATCAATGGCAGCAGGGAGGCGCGGCGCAGATTCAATAACTTCTCGGTCCTTCGGGACGGGAAGTATGCGGTGTGCTTCCTGCAAGAAACCCACACCGTTCCGGGAGACGAAGCCACGTGGCTCCTGGAGTGGCAAGGAGGGGTCAGCATGAGTCACCTCTCCAACATTTCCAGTGGGGTGGCTATCTTGCTGGCCCTGCATTTTCAGCCGGAGATCTTGGGGGTCAAGGAGCACGTGCTGGGCCACTTGCTCCAGGTCACTGTTCGCCTGGGGGGTGTGCCGCTCCATCTAGTGAACGTGTACGCCCCTCAGACCTGTGCGCAGCAAGTGCGCTTCTTCGAAGACGTGTCCGCTCTTTTGGGCTACGTCAACGTGGGCGAGTGCGTCATCCTCGGGGGGGATTTTAACTGCACCCTTGAGGCGAGGGACCGTTCGGGTCCCCCGCGAAGCCCGGTGGTGATGGAGAAGTTGAGGGACCTGGTCGGGTCCTTCGACTTGGTGGGCATCTGGCGAAATCTCCACCCCAACTCCAGCGCCTTCACTAGCGTGAGGTCTGGGGGAGGAAGGTTCAGAATCGACCGCCTCTACATTTCCCGGGCGTACGTCTCCTGCGTTCCGTTGCCTCCATGCGGCCGGTGCCGCGCACGGACCACCACTTGGTGTGGGCGGAGCTCGCTCCGCTGCGCGCGCGGTGGGGGTCCGCGTACTGGCATTTTAACAACCTGCTGCTGGAGGACGCGCGGTTCCGGGATTCGTTTCGTCGGTTCTGGGCCGACTGGAGGAGGAAGCTGGGGGTCTTCCCCTCCTTGAGGCTATGGTGGGACGTGGGCAAGGCTCACGTCCGCCTCTTCTGTCAGGAGTACGCGAAGGGGTCGACCAAGAGGCGGGAGGCCTGGGTCGGGCGGTTGGAGAAGGAGGTGCTCGACCTGGAGTCCTGTCTCGGTCAGGTCGTCGAGGACCCGACCCTGCGGAAGGTGTACGAAGAGAAGAAGGGCGCGCTGAAGGACCTGCAGCTCGTCGGGTGTAAGAATTCGCAATGATTTACAGTTCTGAAGATTCATGTTTTTGATTAAAGGATCCCTGGGCAATGTGCTTTTTAAGTTTCCAAAGATAAAATGGCTGTCACACCACATGGACAAAAGAGGTTTGGAATGCAGCTTTCTGTGTCTGGAAGTAAGGTTCAATGAAGACAAAGGACAATGCTTTGTTTACAAAGCAACTGAATGCTATTAGCATTTGTTTAGATACACCTGAAACTGCAGAAGAGACGTTTGCACCTTGAATGGGAAGCGTTAACTTTAAATGGGTTTCCAATCACCCAGTACTGGACTATAGAGCAGATGTATCTCCCTTTTGTTTCAGCAAAGGGAGCTCTGAAAATCACATTAACTCAATCTAACCACTTTGAGTTAGCCTATCACAGCTTTGGGGTTAATTTTGCACACAGCCCTTGCAAGGCACGGATGTGAGGGGCTCACCAGGTATAAAAAAAGGGCTGAGCAGCCAGCTCGCTCTCTTGGCTCTTGACTCTTGGCTCTTGGCTTCCTGGGACGATAAGGTGAGCTCTCTCTCTCTCTCTCTCTCTCTCTCTCTCTTCGCTGGACCATGTGAGCAGAGATTTTCTGACTCTCAACAAGGCAACCTAGCAGGAGTTAAGGGGGGATGGTGATTTAAGGGAATTGCTAAGATTGTTTAAACAACATTGTAACCATTGTACCCCTCGTTTTTGCCGTGTGTACCCCCTTGATATATAGTTTTACAATTTTACTGTGTTCGTGTGGGATAGTTTGATATTGTGATTGTAGTTTCTTTTAGTTAATAAAGCTTGATAATTTTCTCTCATCCAAACCACGTGTTCCGTTTTAATATCATTAATTATAAGTTCCTCCACTCAGAACTAAAGGAGGGGTAGCGATTAGAAACCGCTGTTTGTAAATTGGTTTTATTGGAATTGGTCTGATGTGCAGGCAAAGGCTGCAAGACCAGGAAAATTGCTTTAAACCAGTTTAAACGGAACCCCCGAAATCCTTACAATGGCGAGCCAGGCAGGAGTGGAGGCAGTTTTTGATTTAATAAGTGGTCTGGATCTGGTGAAAGCATCAGCCCTTGTTTCTCTCGTTGTTTTCAGTATGTGGGTAGCCCTGCGGATGTTAGCAGCAGCGTGTAGGCTGACCTATCGGGGTATAGGTGGCTGGGTTAGGAAGGTTGTGAAGAGAGAGCAGGAGGAAAGGTTAAGGGAAGCAAAGGCAGCTTATAAGCTGGCCTGCGCCCTAAGGTTTGAGGAAGCAGATCATGGCCCCTGTAGGGCAGAGATAGAAAGCCTCAACATGGCTTTAAATGCATCTAAGGGGATGATTTGCATGATCAGCCTGAAGGCAGGTCAGCCAGACTTTACTGGCAGCCCAAGTAGAACCATCCCACAGGCAACACCCAGAACGGTGCTGGATTGGGAATTAGAGATCCCAAGACAGCAGCCCACAGCTCCGGGTCTTGAGGAGCTCTGGCAGCGAGGAGGGGTGGACAATGGGGTGGTAGGAGACATAGGGAGGGAGCTGACACCAGGTTTTGGATCAGGAGAGAGAGATTTGTACCAGCAGGCTTCCAGATATATTATACAGTGCGGGCTATTTGGACATGGGGGAGAAGTTTCCCAGCCAGCTGGGGCTGTGACCCAAGCTCAGGGTCTGCCAGCCAAAGTTTCCCCCATAGAGACACCCCTCAGAAGGTCTCAGCGGGTGCCCTAGCCTAAGAAAGCATGGTCACCCACTTTACAGTGGAGTAGGGCGGTCTCCCAAGCCAGGGAAAAGCCAGAGAACAGAGGCTCCCACTCAACAGCCATAAGCTGCGAGGGACCAGAGACAGGAGGCAGTCCAGCTTCGCTGCAGTCAGCAGCAATCTGCGACAGTGCCAGAGATTAGACTGGCCGTCCGGAGACGGGCGGCATTTGTATTATAGCTATGTGTGTGTATATAGCGTGCTTTTAAGGTATTTTAAGTTTTGTTGATTTAACTAGTTTTAAGTTTAAGCAAAGAGTTTAAGTTCACATGTGTGCCAAATGTTTGTATTTTGGTCCGAGGTCGAGGGACCCGACCATGTCTCCACCTAAGGCAGCAGGTCAGTGAGACCTGGCTGCATGTCCCTTTTAAGTTTTTGCAGGAGATGGGAAAATGCAGCAGCCATGTTCGCCCAGCCTGAGCTGGATATCGAATGAAGATGCGGAATGTTGGGGATCACCTCGCCACTGGACGAATCCAGGAGACCCCACAGCGATCGTCGGGAAAAACCGGACAGAGTCTGGAGGAATTTGCCTACTCCTCCTACGGGGAGGAGATGGCCCCAGCTGGGTGGGGCATGGCCCCCAACCCAGCACTATCCTGACCGAAGTTCACGTGCGGGAGACCTCGCTGTTGAGGAGTCACGATGGGGATGCGCGGGCGCCTTGTGATAGGGACGCGTTCCCCGGGGGTGGGTGGTGATGGCCCGGGAATGATGGTATAGAGGAGGGGGAGACCCAAGAGTCGCGTGGGTGCGGTCGGGGGAGGGAGGAACTCACCCGGGGGCCCACGGGCAAAGAAGATAAGTTGTGACTGGGAAGGATGAGTGGGTGGCCGGATCAGTGTGGGGCCAGGGAGTGCCGCCACACAGGCACCCATCATTTTCTGCAGCCAGCCGAGGGAAGACGGGAGGGGGAGGGACTGGGAGTCATGAGATCCCATACTCCCCGGTCTCGGTCTGTGGAAGGTAATTTTAAACGTGAGGGGTACCCCGCCTCCACAAAAGGACAAGGGAACGGCTCGGGGCTGTCGGAGCAGGCTGGTCGCTAAATCCATTCTGCCTGTTTTAAAAGTTTAAGCCGATCAAAGGGGGGTGGAAGGTACTTTTACTGCCTGAGTGGGAGGAGCAATACCCACTCGAATTTCGCGACCCATCATCGGCCCGTGATGATCAGGGTTCATAAGCATGTTGTTTAATGATTTTTGTATTTTGTGTTGCAGCCCCAAGTTGAGCAGAGGCGTGAGGTCCTCTCCGTGCTTGGGACCAGTTTGTGACAACTCCAAGTTGAGCAGAGGCGTAGGACCCTCTCCGTGCTTGCGATAATTTTTGAGTACATTGTGTAACTAAGATTGCAACATTTTGTAATAACTTATGATGCAAAAAAAAAGGTGATTGTAAATTTGGTTTACACTGTATAATTTTACAAGCGTGTAGGGGTATGAGACCCCTTATTGAAAACTGAAGTATCTGTAAGATGCCTACCGTACCATGGTTTTTTTCTTGAATTTAAGGGGAATAGACGGGACGGGGATCAGTGGCAGATAGCTATTAGGTAAATATAGGGGATGGTTGTTTGTGGGGGGTCAGAAATCATTGCTCATTTCTTCAAGAGGATACTACAAGCAAGCTAGAAGTATCCAAGGGCAGACTGTAAGAATTCGCAATGATTTACAGTTCTGAAGATTCATTTTTTTGATTAAAGTATCCCTGGGCAATGTGCTTTTTAAGTTTCCAAAGATAAAATGGCTGTCACACCACATGGACAAAAGAGGTTTGGAATGCAGCTTTCTGTGTCTGGAAGTAAGGTTCAATGAAGACAAAGGACAATGCTTTGTTTACAAAGCAACTGAATGCTATTAGCATTTGTTTAGATACACCTGAAACAGCAGAAGAGACGTTTGCACCTTGAATGGGAAGCGTTAACTTTAAATGGGTTTCCAATCACCCAGTACTGGACTATAGAGCAGATGTATCTCCCTTTTGTTTCAGCAAAGGGAGCTCTGAAAATCACATTAACTCAATCTAACCACTTTGAGTTAGCCTATCACAGCTTTGGGGTTAATTTTGCACACAGCCCTTGCAAGGCACGGATGTGAGGGGCTCACCAGGTATAAAAAAAGGGCTGAGCAGCCAGCTCGCTCTCTTGGCTCTTGGCTCTTGGCTCTTGACTCTTGACTTCCTGGGACGATAAGGTGAGCTCTCTCTCTCTCTCTCTCTCTCTTCGCTGGACCATGTGAGCAGAGATTTTCTGACTCTCAACAAGGCAACCTAGCAGGAGTTAAGGGGGGATGGTGATTTAAGGGAATTGCTAAGATTGTTTAAACAACATTGTAGCCATTGTACCCCTCGTTTTTGCCGTGTGTACCCCCTTGATATATAGTTTTACAATTTTACTGTGTTCGTGTGGGATAGTTTGATATTGTGATTGTAGTTTCTTTTAGTTAATAAAGTTTGATAATTTTCTCTCATCCAAACCACGTGTTCCGTTTTAATATCATTAATTATAAGTTCCTCCACTCAGAACTAAAGGAGGGGTAGCGATTAGAAACCGCTGTTTGTAAATTGGTTTTATTGGAATTGGTCTGATGTGCAGGCAAAGGCTGCAAGACCAGGAAAATTGCTTTAAACCAGTTTAAACGAAACCCCCGAAATCCTTACAGGGTCCCGAGGCGCGTACGTTAGGTCACGGATCCAGCTCCTGCGGGACCTGGACCGCGGCTCCCCCTTCTTCTACTCGCTGGAAAAAAGACGGGGGGTCCGTAAGCAGCTCTTCGGGCTGCTGGCTGACGACGGATCTCTGGTCTCGGATCCGGAGGGAATCAGCGCGGAGACCCGCGCCTATTAAGGGGCTCTGTTCTCTCCAGATCCGTCCAGCGAGGATGCGTGCAGAGATTTGTGGGAGGACCTGCCAAAGGTCTGCCCGGAGGGCGCCAAAAAATTGGACGCTCTGCTAAGCCTGGCGGAGCTGACCGGCGCCCTCCTCCAGCTCTCCAGGGGAAAGTCCCCGGGGCTGGACGGGCTGACCGTGGAGTTCCACAGGGCGTTCTGGGACGTCTTGGGGGGCGACTACGCGCGGGTCCTGGGGGAAAGTTTGGCGACCGGGGAGATGCCCCTCTCTTGGCGCAGGGCGGTCATTGTCCTGCTGCCTAAGAAGGGCGAACTCCGCCTCCTTAAGAACTGGCGCCCGATCTCCCTCCTCAGCACGGACTATAAAATCTTTGCCAGGGCCATGTCTGCTCGCCTTGGCACCGTGCTGGCCCACATGATCCACCTCGACCAGTCCTACACGGTCCCGGGCCGGACCATCCACGATAACATCCATCTGGTCCGGGACCTGGTCACCACTCCCAGAGGGCTGGTCTGTCGGTCACCTTCCTTTCCCTGGATCAGGAGAAGGCTTTCGACAGGGTGGATCATGAGTATCTCTTCGGGACTCTGCGCGCATTCAGGTTCGGGACGCAGTTCGTCGCCCGGATCCGACTTCTGAACGCCGCCGCGGAGTGTCTGATTAAAGTTAACGGCTCCTTGACGGCGCCCCTTCGCTTCGGGAGGGGGGTGCGTCAGGGATACCCCATTTCCAGTCAGTTATACGCCGTTTGCGCGGAGCCTTTCCTGCGCTTCTTGCGGAAGAGGTTGACGGGACTGGCTCTGCAAGGGCCGGGCATGGAGGTGGTCCTCTCGGCTTACGCCGATGACGTGCTCCTCACGGTCATGGATCCCGCTGACTTGCGGAGGATGCGGGAATGCCAGCAGATTTACTCGGACGCATCCTCCGCCAAGGTCAACTGGGAGAAATGTTCCGGACTCCTGGTGGGTCAGTGGCAGGTGGGCTCCCTGCCGGACGAGTTCAGGCCTTTCGCCTGGAGCACCACGCACCTCCTCTATTTGGGAGTCTACCTTAGCCCTGCCGAGGACGCCTGGCAGGCGAACTGGCAAGAGCTGGAGACCAAAGTCACCGCTCGCCTAGGACGCTGGACAGGACTGCTCCGAGTGTTGTCCTACAGGGGTCGAGCGCTGGTCATAAACCAGCTGGTGGCCGCCATGTTGTGGTACCGATTGGTCACTTTGATCCCTCCCCCTGCGTTTGTCGCCAAGATGCAGAAGAAGCTCATCGACTTCTTCTGGGACAAAAGGAAGCACTGGGTCTCTGCCGCGGTTCTGTGTCTCCTGCTTAGGGAGGGCGGTCAGGCGCTGGTGTGCCTTTGCACCCAGGCTGCGACTTTCCGTCTTCAGACGCTGCAGAGATACCTGTATGTCGAGAATCCTCCGAGATGGTGTGCGCTGGTGACGTATTTCTTCCGCCAGCTGCACGGCCTCAATTACGACACGCAGCTCCTGTTTGTGAAAGTGGGCGGCAGGCGTGCCGGCCTGCAGGAGCTGCCTGTCTTCTACCAGCAACTGCTATGGGTTTGGAACTACGTCGCTTCCAGGCGGAGCTCTCCTCCGTCAGGAGCGGCGGCTCTCCTTCAGGAGCCGCTGCTCAGGAATCCGCACCTCCACGACCGCAGGTTCAGGCAGCTGGTGGAGGGCAGGGCTGTGCCTGGCAAGGTGACCAAAGTCGGGGACCTGCTCAATGGCGGAGGAGCGGGCTGGATGGCGCCGGAGGAGCTGGCGTGGCGCCTGTCCTGGGCTAACGTCCGACTCGCGGTCGAAGCCATCGAGTCGGTGAAAGTGGCACTGGGTCCCGACTCCACTAGGTGTATCGAGGCGGCTCAAGCACGTGGGGCGATCCCGTCCGAGCTTACCCATGTTCGGACGGAATTCCTCATCGGCGCCCAGCCCCGAAACTCCCCTCGGGAACTGGTGCCTCACAACTTGAGCCGTCTCGAGGAAATACCCTCCGTGCCTTTTCATTCCACGCGGAGGGGTTTCCTGTACGGGCTGCTCCTGCACACTCTCCACTTTGCCATCTTCGTCTGCCGTCCGGACACGCCTTGGCGTGGCGTCTTGCCGACCGGCGGAGGCGGAGGTCCCCAATGGAGGGCTCTCTACGTGGGAGTCCTCCCTTGTTCCATCGGGGACTTGGCCTGGAGGTTGTTGCACGGAGCGGTCCCGTGCAATAAGGTTTTAAGTAGGTTCACGGACTCCCAGGCCGCCTGCATTTTTTGCGGCCTGGAGGAGTCCGTGTTTCACGTTTATATCGAGTGTGGGAGGTTGTAGCCCCTCTTTCGCTACTTGAAGGGGCTGCTCCTCAATTTTTGGTTGCACTTCAGTCCCACGCTCTTGATCTACGGTCACCCGGTGCGGAGAGGAGCGGGCAGGTTGGAGGACCTCATCGTGGGAGTGCTCCTGGGCCTGGCCAAGAGAGCCATCAATTGGTCCAGGCAGCAGGCGGTCGAGGGGGTCGTCCAGCCAGATTGCCTGCCTCTCTTCCGCTGCCATGTTCGCGCCCGGGTGGCCCTGGAGATGGAGCACGCGGGGTCCGCCGGTGCGCTTGAGTATTTCCGCGACCGGTGGGCGCCACGGGGACTGGAGTGCATTATCAACCCAGAAAACCAAATTTTAATTTGATTTGTTAAGTTTTAGTTGAACTTTTGTTTACAGTCCAATTTGGTTTTTTTAGGTTCAAACAAAAAGAGTGCCCTCCTGTTCAGTAAAGTACCTGTTAAACTGTTCTCCCGAAGTCCGTGTATTATTGCGGCGCGGACTTTACAGTGGCGACGAGTAAGTTCGAACTCACCTGCAGTGTGGCATCATCTCACGGGGATCTCACCCTGAGAGGAGATTTCTTGGAGGTTGTAGTCTGAGCAACGGGCGTCGACCGCGGGCAACCGCCCAAAGAATTCATCGGTGTTCAGAGAATTGCGGGAGAGGCTGTGGAGAGCTGTGCTTGGCTCCCCAGTTAAGGCGTTCCAGCAAATCGTGCTGGTAGCAGGTAGTGCGCTGATCTTTCCGGACTCCGGCGGGCTCAAGCTCGATCTAGCGGCTCTACAAAACGGGCCGCGCAGCGTCGCCGGGGAAAGAAAACAAGAGAGAGAGAGGGTGGATCGCACAGGGCATGGTCGGTGCTCAAGAACCGGGCAGCAGAGAGAAAATAAACGGGGGGAAGGAAAGCGAGAGGGTCGCCGCCATTACCCTGTAGAACGCTAGGAGCAGCGTGGCAGCAAGGGGAAGAAGGAAAAGCGCGGGAGGCGCCATTTTATCCCGTTGGGGAAGAAGGAAAAGTGCGGGAGGCGCCATTTTATTCCATTGGGGAAGAAGGAAAAGCACGGGAGGCACCATTTTAAATCACCCAAGATGCCGAAAAGTGGCAGTATCACTGCTTTCGACAACGAGGTAGAAGACTGGACCACGTATGTGGAAAGAATTGAAGTGTACTGCAAGGCAAATGAGGTGGCCGATGGAAAGAGGGCGTTGGTATTATTGAATTTGATGGGCGCGTGTACGTACGGCCTATTGCGGAATTTAATTAACCCAGCTAAACCAATGGAGAAAAGTTTTGAGGAGATTGTTAATATCTTACAGGAACACCTAAACCCTACACCGCTGCTGATAGCAGAAAGATTCAAGTTCCATAAAAGAAACCAGCACAAAGATGAGAGCAATGCTGACTATCTTACGGAACTACGCAAGTTATCGAAGCACTGCCAGTTCGGAGCAGGACTGGCAGACACCTTACGGGATAAGTTTGTCTGCGGGCTCCAGGTTGAAGGAACCCAGAAACGACTACTTTCGAAAAAGGACCTGATGCTAGAACAGGCTTTCAGCGTGGCAGTATCCTACAAAGCAGCAGCACGGGGAGCTGCGGAAATACAACAGAAACCACAAGAATACAGCACTAACGAAATGGCGTATGGAGCAGAAAAGTGCTATCGCTGCGGCAGAACAACCCATGAGCAGAAGGACTGCTGGTTTAAGGACAAAGTATGCAGGCAATGCGGAAAAATGGGACATATAGCAAGAGTCTGCAGGTCGGGAAAGAAAACCAACACAACAAGAACTACTAAGGAACAGTACAAGAAAGTAAAGAAAGTAGTTTGGAAGATCAGGAGAGTGATAAGGACTCCGGGAGCAGGAGACTAAGTTGTCTAAAGTTACACAACGTGATCGCAAAGGAGGATCACCGAACCATTTGGGTCACCCTCATGATAGCAGGGTCCCCAGTAAAGATGGAATTGGACACAGGATCAGCCCTAACTGCCATGAATCGACGAGACTATGAGCGGCTATTCTCACACATACCCTTAAAGGACACGTCTATTGTATTGAAGACGTACACGGGGCAAAAGGTCTACCCCGAGGAAAAATAAGGGTGCCAGTTAAATATAACGGCAAGGAAACACAAAAACTATATATATATACACTACGAGATGGAGGACCACCATTATTGGGATGTGAATGGATCCGAAAAATACAATTGGATTGGCATTCCATTCAGGCGCTAACTGTGACTGACAAAAAGGATGATGACGTCGCACCTGGACGTCTGTCACAAATTCTATCTGACGCGGAAGAGGTGTTCCAACAAGGACTTGGGACTGTAAAAGGAGTAAAGGCAACCATAAAGATTGAAGATAACGCAAACCCAAAATTTTTTAAGGCCAGACCGGTGCCATACGCGATCTGCCCAGCCGTTGAAGCAGCGCTGGAGAGTCTGGAGCGTTCGGGTGTGCTGTCCAAGGTGGACTGGAGCGAGTGGGCCACACCCATCGTTCCTGTAATGAAGAAAGCATGGAGCAGCACGCCTGGGGAGCCGAAGAAGGTTCGCATCTGTGGGGACTTCAAGGTGACTGTGAACCCAGTCCTGCACACAGTACAATATCCACTTCCGCGGATAGCAGATATTTTCACCTCACTATCTGGAGGGAAACGTTTTACAAAGATTGATCTGGCCCAAGCGTATCTTCAAATGGAGGTGGAAGAAGCATCTAGAAAATACCTCACGATAAACACTCACAAAGGCCTTTACCAGTACAATCGACTGGTATTTGGGGTAGCATCGGCCCCGGCTATTTGGCAGAGGGCGATGGAACAAGTCCTGCAAGGGATCCTGGGGACCCAGTGTTATTTGGACGATATCCTGGTTACGGGCGAAAATGACAGTGAACACCTTGCCAACCTGGAGCAGGTGCTCACGAGATTACAGGAATATGGGCTACGAGCCAACCACCCCAAATGCGAGTTCTTCAGGAGACAAATCTCGTATTGTGGCCACATGATTGATGAGGAAGGGTTGCATAAGTCGCCGGACAAGATTGAGGCTGTAGTCAAGGCTCCAGCACCAGAAAATGTGTCGCAACTGAGGTCGTTCCTCGGGTTGGTGAACTACTACCATAAGTTCTTGCCGAATTTATCTACAATTCTGCACCCACTGAACGCCCTGCTGCAAACTGGAGTAACATGGAAATGGAGTGATGAGTGTAAGCGTGCCTTTCAGAAATGTAAATGCCTAATCACTTCAAAAGAAATATTGGCCCACTACAACCCAACACTACCAATTCGGTTGGCATGTGATGCGTCACCTTACGGCATTGGAGCGGTGCTGTCACTCAAATTCCTTGACGGTTCAGAGAGGCCAATAGCCTTTGCGTCGCGCTCGCTAACCTCAGCCGAGCGTAACTACGCCCAGATTGACAGGGAGGCCCTCAGCCTGGTGTGGGGGGTGAAGAAGATGAATCACTATCTGCACGGGCAGAAATTCACCCTACTGACTGATCATCAGCCCCTGGTCTCCATTTTTAACCCAAAGAAGGGCGTTCCGGTGATGATGGCGCAACGGCTGCAAAGATGGTCACTTTTTCAAGGGGCACATCAGTACGACATAGAGTACAAGGGTACGAAACAGCATGGAAACGCTGATGGGCTGTCGCGCCTACCGTTGCCTACGGTAGAAGAAGCACCTGCAGTGGACCCTGTTGAGATATTCCATGCGACCATAGTCGAATGTTTGCCTGTTACAAACTCAAGTATAGAGAAGGAAACACGAAATGACCCGACACTCTCTCGGGTCTATGATTTGACGGTGAAGGGATGGCCAGCATATGGCGATTCACTGTTGCCAGCATTCTCGCCAAGGAGAGGACAGCTGTCAGTGTGCCGGGGGACCTTGATGTGTGGATCCCGAGTGGTAATTCCACCCAAGTTGAGAGATAGAGTGCTCAATGAGCTTGATGAGGGTCATCTGGGAGGGGTAAAAATGAAGAGCCTAGCCAGGGCGTTTGTCTGGTGGCCGGGAATCGATAAAGAAATCGAGGATATGACCAAGAGATGCACAGGATGCCAGAAGGTCCAAAACGCTCCACCACAGGCCCTGCTACATCCATGGGAGTGGCCCTCATCTCCATAGCAATGGGTACACATTGATTTTGCTGGTCCATTTATGGACTCAATGTGCTAGATTTTCAGTTGATAGCGCCAGCAGTTAGCGCCTTAAGAGAAGTGATTGTCGGGCGCTATGCGTGTAGCGCCCGTGCGCAGCGCAGTTTGCGCCCCGCCCCAAATTAAGTTGCCCGTTAGCGCCGGTGCAAAGTTTAGCGCCCGCCCGGATGCGCGCGCAGAAAATGACGTCACATCCTCGTGCAACGCCCTTTGTGCGCCCCGATTCCAAACTTCAGTCGGACCGCCCCATTGTGCGGCTGGCGGCCGGAGCATTTGGAAAAAGGAACGCAACACAACCAGCGCGGGCCCCGGGGGGCGCAAATTAAAGGGGACGTGCTCTCCAGTATAAAGGCCAGCCTTTTTTCAGAAAACACTCTTGTGCAACGCATTTCTGGAGACACAACAAGGAGGATAGCTAACTGGTTTCAAGCAGCAAGAGCTCAGGTATTTTTGGACTCAGGCCAGAGCGCTGCAAGTGGCCTTTTGGAAATTTGAGTGTTTGCCAGGATTTGATGGGGGTTGCATGGGGTGCCAACGCGGAGCTGCAGCTCCATGTCCGTAGGGCTCGCAGACGCATTGTGAGAGGGGCAGCCCTGGCTAGAGGCAGAGGGGGCTACAGGCGTCGGCCACGTAGGCCTTACCCAGTCAGGCTATACCGCCAGCAGCGCTCCTACCTAAACATGAGTGCCCCGCGATGTGTTAAAAGGCTCCGATTCCGAAAGGAGGTGATTGCAGAGATCTGCCACCTGCTTCGCCGAGATCTGCGGCCAAAGCTCAGGTGCAGGACGTCTCTGTCAGTGGAAGTGAAGGTGACGGTGGCATTGAACTTCTATGCCACCGGCTCCTTCCAATACGCTGCTGGGGACATAGCAAACATCTCCCAGTACGGCGCGCATCGCTGCATCCGCCAGGTGACCGAAGCACTGTTCAGAAGGAGAAGCCAATTCATCTCCTTCCCCATGGCCCTGGAGAGCCAGCATCAGCGCGCATTGGGATTTTCCAGACTCGGGGAATTCCCCTTGGTGCAGGGCGCCATTGACTGTACGCATGTGGCTTTGCGGGCCCCTCTGGAGCATGGCGAGCAGTATTGCAACAGGAAGGGCTACCATTCTCTGAATGTGCAGCTGGTCTGTGACCACAAGCAGCGCATCATGGCAGTCAATGCCAGCTTCCCAGGCAGCAGCCACGATGCCTTTATCCTGCGGCAGAGTACTGTGCATGACATGTTCCAGGCACAGCCTCCCCCAAGAGGATGGCTACTCGGGGACAAAGGCTATCCTTTGTGCACCTGGCTCATGACCCCGCTCCGCGCGCCCAGGACCGCTGCTGAAGAGGCCTACAACGAGAGCCATCAAACCACCCGCAACATCATCGAGCTAACTATTGGGGTCCTCAAGCAGCGGTTCTGCTGCCTTGATCGCTCCGGAGGAGCTCTCCAGTATTCGCCGGACCGGGTCTCCCAATTTGTGGTGGTTTGCTGCATGCTACACAACCTGGCTATCCGCAGGACTCAGGCACTGCCACCTGACGTTGGACCAGCACCTCAGGAGGAGGAGCAGGAGGAGCATGAGGAGGAGGAGGAGGAGGAGCAGGAGTACGTTCCCAGGAAGGAGCGACCAGGGCCAAGGGCCGCTCGACGCCACCTTATTACACGGTACTTCTAAGCCCCCTGTCAGGGAATGGCCAGGGGCCATGAGGGAAGATGAATGCAGCCGCTCCGCAAGCCCTCAGCCGGCGAAGCCAACAAACACTAAGAAGAACAACCATGGAGACTGCATGAATAAAGATAATTTTTTATTACACAAAAATGAAAAGCCCTTCCCACATGAATCCCCAAAAACAATAAACGGGCCCCACAAAAAGCCCAACAAACGACTCACTCCCACAAACTGGGGAGGAGTCACTCCACCTTTCTTCAAACCGGGCCTCAACGTCGGCCTAACGCAAAAAATAAGCCCTCCAACAACACAACCATGGGCAAAATAAAGATGGCCACCGCCATATAAAAGGAAAGCTGGCCACACCCTCTACTGAGTGGCCCGCGAGGGCGAGACCTTGCCCAGCCTTTTGCCTCCCCTGCCCGGCCTGCTGCTCCTTCGCAAGCTCTGCCCAGTGGCTGCTGCGAGGCTGGGGGAAGGTGCCTGAGGCTCAGATGCCCTTCCGCCAGATGCCGCTGGGGGGCGGCCTACACGGCGTTTGGGCCTCGAGGGGCCGTCTGCTGAGTGGCGCACCTGAGCCTGGCCACCATCAGCTGCAGCCGCTTGCCCTTGACGCCCCAGTGGGGGAATGGCGGCGACGGATGGCGCAATGTGGGCCAGCTGGCGTCTGGGATGCGTTGGCTGGTGCTGTGGCGCGGTGGCACTCGGCCGGGCCCGCACTGCAGGATCCGCAACAATCAGCCGAGGGGCGGCTTGCTGGGATGGTCCAGCGCGGCGGCTGCCCTGGCGATGCCTGCCTGAGACAGCGCGTGTGGCAGCAGTGAGTGCCCCTGTTGTCCTGGTGTGCGCGCGCATCACATCTGCCAGGGTCTTGACGGCATCAGTCAGCATGCGGCCACTCGCGGCAGTTGCTGCCCCGAACTCGCGCACACTGGTCGCCAGCGACTCGATGGCCTCAGGCATGCGCCCCACCACGCTCATGAGCTCCGTGTGGCGCCGGTCCGAATCCTCGGCCATCTTATCCAGCTTCCGCACCTCCTCCGAGGTGAAGGTGTCCGGACTGGAGTCGCGACTCTCCCGCTGGGGAGGAGGGGGCCGAACTAAGGGACCCTTGCCACGTTGGTGGCGGCGAGTGTGCCGATCAGCAGCACTCCCCTCTGATCCTTCCCCCCTTTGGGGGGAAGGCCGCGGGCCACGCGCACGGCTCCTGGGTGGCTGGACGCCACTGGTCCCAGAAGCTGCATTGCCCTGCGACAGTTCCTCCAGGCACTCGTCCAGTGAGGAGGTGTCAAGCATTTCCTCCTCTCCTGCGGGACGTGACTGTTCCCCCGATGGTCCGGCTTGCTCCTCCTCCTCCTCCTGCTCGGAGGTGCTGTCACTGGCAGCTTCAGGGTCCTGGTCGTCACCAGCTGAAAGCAGGAATGCACAAGAGTAGCTTCAGAGTGAGGAGACGGCGTCAGCGAGGGAGTTAGGACTGGTGGCATTCAGCGCATTGGTGGGACAGTGGCAAAGGAGGTAGCTCGGATGGGCCAGTGCGACGCGAGAGGGCCAAAAGGCGAGGTCCTTACCATTGCCGGGCAGTGGAGGGTCGGATACACCGCACGCTGTGGGGACGATCACACGGGCTCCCATGAGCACACACACGCGCTCCTCCAGCCGAGTGAGCTTCTGCAGCTTGGCGCGGCCACCCCTGGCACGGGCCTGGCGATTAAAGGCTACTTTAGCCTGCAAGAGAAAGGCCGGGCTGTAAGTGCGCAGTGTAGCCCTGATGTAGTGTGCACTGCCTCCCATGGTGGAATAGCTTGGCCAGAGTGAAGCCCTGATGTAGTGTGCACTGCCTCCCATGGTGGAATAGCTTGGCCAGAGTGAAGCCCTGATGTAGTGTGCACTGCCTCCCATGGTGGAATAGCTTGGCCAGAGTGAAGCCCTGATGTAGTGTGCACTGCCTCCCATGGTGGAATAGCTTGGCCAGAGTGAAGCCCTGATGTAGTGTGCACAGCCTCCCATGGTGGAATAGCTTGGCCAAAGTGTAGAGTGCCGAATGGCCATTTGATGCTCATGACTGTCCCAATGCTGCTGGCTGAGGGCTGGCCAATAGGACTTTCAGCTCCCTTTGCCCATCATGTCAGGTGTACATGCAAGAATGAGGAGGAGACTGGAAAGGCTACTCACCTTGACAATCCTGGTCAGGTCGTTGTATTTTTTACGACATTGTTTGTGGGTCCTGGGGGCATCGCCGGTGAACGTCACCCTCTGGGCGATCTGCTTCCAGGCTTTGGTGTAGTCGTGGTGGGTTGGATTCCTCCCACTCTCTGGGAACAAGATCTTGCGCCTCACCTCCAGAGCTGTGACCATTATGTCCAGATCACCCTCTGAGAAGCGCAGGGCACGCTGACGGGCCTTCTCTGGCGTTGCCATGACTCCCTGGGGCTGAGCAGCAGTGTTGAGGCCTCTTTGCAAGGCTGCAGTGTGCAGGGCGTGGCAGCAGACCAATTCGTCCCTTCCCCCTTTAAGAGCTGGTCGGCGCCACGGGGTCTGCTGTCAGTCCAAAAATGACCGCACCCGCGCTGCGCCCCGCCTGGGCGCTATCCCTCTGGACCGCCGGCTTAGCGCCTAAAGATAGTAGTGGAACGCCTCTTTTAGCGCTCCACCAACCTCTTAGGGCGAAGCCACTGAATTCCCGGCAACGGGGCGCTACTTTGGGGCGGGCGCTAACTTCGGGCGGGCGCTAAGGTTAGCGCCCCAAAACTGCCTATACTGAAAATCTAGCCCAATGTTTCTAATCACTGTGGATGCCCATTCGAAATGGCCAGAGGTCATTAAAATGTCCTCCACCACCACGGAGAAAACTATCGCAGTCCTAAGGACCATCTTCGCCAGGAATGGTTTGCCAGAAGAGATTTGCTCCGACAATGGGCCACAGTTTGTGTCTGAGGATTTCCGGAGGTTCCTGAAGAATAATGGGGTGAAACATTACACATCTGCCCCATATCATCCAGCCACAAATGGATTGGCTGAGAGGTTTGTTCAGACCTTTAAAAAGGCCATAAAGGCAATGTATAATGATGACATACCACTACAACACAAGGTGGATAATTTATTATTTGCTTACCGGAATGCGACATATGCAGTAACCAACCAAGCTCCAGCCATACTGTTTTTGAACCGAAGGCTAAGATGTCGCCTGGATTTGCTCAAACCAAACATAAGACGAGATGTTGAGGATAAGCAGTTCCAGCACATAAATGAGAAGCCAACCAGGAGCTTCAAGGTAGGGCAACCAGTCTTGGCCCGCGACTACTGAACAGAAAAATGGCAGCCAGGAATGATATGTACACAGCAGGGACCACTAATGTACACAGTGGACGTTGGAGAGAGCATCGTGAGACACCATGCTGACCAGATTCTAGAGTCACAGGAATAAGCCAAACCTATACCACGATCAGGTGCACCTGGTAATGAGCCCGAAGTACAGATTGCGTCTAGCTCAGAAGCAGTGGTATTGGAAGCTGACGAACCAACCAATGACAATGAGCCAGAATCGACTCCACCGCAAGAACAGGATACTCGAGAAAGGCGCTATCCAGTCAGGATCAGGAAGCTTCCTCAAAGACTGAACTTATAAATGATTATTTCAGTTGATGTATATAGTACCGAGAAAATTGTAATTAGTTATTATTTAGTTGTTAAATGAATGTTATGTACTGTTTATCTAAAAGGGGAGGAATTGTTGTTTATGTACCTTTAAGGGAAGAACTGGTTTTAGACTGCAGTACCGGCAGTGACCACCCCTGTATAAAAGGCCCTAGCAGGCTTCTGTATTTCAGTCTGACGTTACCCTCCTGTTCAGTAAAGTACCTGTTAAACTGTTCTCCCGCAGTCCGTGTATTATTGAGACGCGGGCTTTACAGTGGGAGTCCTGATGGAGGAAATGCCATCAAAGGGCAGATGAGCTAGTCCTTGAATTAGCCAATGGCATCCACAACCTGCAGGCCGTGACACAGCTGCAGTACCTAACAAGTCAATGAAAGAGCGATCACGGAGAGTCTGAAACACAGGGTCCCACTTCCTGTCTTAAAGTGAAGACAGTCACTGCAGCTCCAACAATCGTCAACCGAAGGTGATATCAGCCTGATGATGAAGAATAAAGAGAAGAGTGCAGTGCGACATAGGCCGCTCATAACTTCAACTCCAGGTATGTTCAACTTTCCATCACTTGTGTTGCAGGGTAAACTACAGTGCAGTTTGCATCCATACTGGATTTCAAAATTACTGAAGGGAGATGAGTGCTAAAGGGAATCTAGGGTCAATCACACAAAAAAGGTTTTGTTTTTTTCCCTTTATTTGATGCCTTTTCTATAATTAAAATAAATGGGTTAATTTCCTGTATTGAAATAGCAGATAGAGCAATATCAAACACATTAAACATTCAGTTATTATTATTACCAACACTATTTTCGAGGAATAACAACAGAAAGTGCTGGAAACACTCAGCAGGTCAGGCAGCACCGAAGAGAGGAGAAACAGGCTATTTTCGAGGAGTTGTTTTGAACCTGTTATAAAAAAGTTTATTTTCTTGTACTGGAAATGAAATCCATTACACACTGAAAAAAAAAGTTAAGAAATCAGTACCAATCACTTCCACTACTGATGCACTGGGGGAAATTTTAACCCCCAAAAAACAGATGGGTTGGGTCGGGTGGGAGGCTAAAGTGTTAAAAAACTGTATCCCGACCCCATCCCGCCCACTTCCAGTTTTAACGGAGGCGGGATGGGGACGGGCAGCCATCCCGCTCCCAGGAAGCGAGTTGTCCATTTAAATATTATAATGAGGCTGGCATGCCTCAGATTTAACCAGCATTTCAAATGGCTGGTCGGGTTTGTCAGGCCTCAGAAAACACGGCAGCTAAAGTAAGGCGAGGCCTGCTGGAACCAGGAGGTAAATGCCTTTACACTTATCTCCTGGATCCAGCACCCCTGCCTCATCCCCCCCACCCCGAGGCCTCCGAACCCCCCACGAGGCCTCCGATCCCCCCACGAGGCCTCACGAGGCCTCCGAACCCCCACGAGGCCTCCGAACCCCCCCCATGAGGCCTCCGATCCCCCCACGAGGCCTCCGAACCCCTCACGAGGCCTCCAAACCCACCACAAGGCCTCCGAACCCCCCATGAGGCCTCTGAACCCCCCACGAGGCCTCCGAACACCCCCACGAGGCCTGCGAACCCCCCACGAGGCCTCCGAACCCCCCACGAGGCCTCCGAACCCCCCACGAGGCCTCCGAACCCCCCACGAGGCCTCCGAACCCCCCACAAGACCTCCGAACCCCCCCACGAGGCCTCCGAACCCCCCACGAGGCCTCCGATCTCCCCAAGAGGCCTCCGATCCCCCCCACGAGGCCTCCGAACCCCCCATGAGACCTCCGATCCCCCCACTGATGATCCTCTGCCCAGCCCCAGTGCTGCCCCCCACCCCACTGATGGGCCTCAGGCCGGCATCAATGCTTCCCCCCCAACCACTGATAATGCTCAGCCGGCCCGATGCTTCCCCCTGGCCCCCAACCACCGATGATCCTCTGGCCCCTGACCACCCCCGACCCAATCCTTCCCTCCCTCTTCTCTGTGGCCTCGTGCCGCAGGCCTAACCACCTGCAGCCAGCCAGCCTCTTCATCTGGATGCCTGCGGGTGGGAAACAGATCTTTGAAATGTTAATCAGGCCCTGCTGTTAAATTCGGCAGGGCCTGCGGGAAACCCGTTCTCCCAGGTTACTGACCGCTTCCTTGCCCCCACCCCCCCCCCCACCCCGCCTAAATATCCTAAATTCTGAATTTTAGTGTCATTTAAAAAAATTAAATAAAACTTAAAATTATACCAACTGCACTTCCTATTTTATTTCCCAATCTTGGCAAGGACACAAGTGCAGTGACAGATAGGTTCAAATAAATCCAGCCAATGCATTCACACCAGGGAGAATCCTCCTTATCTCAAAAAAGCAAGCAAAATAACTTTTGAAGCAAATAAATCTTTGCTTAAGACACAGGCCCCTTAAAGTTCCTAAAAGAAAACATAAATGCATGTTAGCACCTTATTTGTAACTTTTTTTGACATAAAGGCCTGGGTTTTTTACTTCTGAGCTTGCTAGCCCAAGATTTTCTGTCCCTTAAAGTGAATGGCCTAGAAATTCTACAAGGCCCGAAAACGGGCGGTGGCACCGTGGGGCGAGATTTGCTTGCAACCATTAAGAAAGCACAGGCAGCATGTTATTTTGGTGCAGCCTGTTGATTTGAATGATTTTAGCGCAGCCTATTGATGTGAATGATTTTAGCGCAGCCTGTTGATTTGAATGATTTTAGCGCAGCCTGTTGATTTGAATGATGTTAGCGCAGCCTGTTGATTTGAATGATTTTAGCGCAGCCTGTTGATTTAATGATGTTAGCGCACAGCCCAGTGATGAATGCATAGCTTCAGGCTGTGCGCTCAGCAGGGGGCCCAGTGCTGCGTCCCTGTAGTGTCGCTGGAGCTAGGCTGCATTCTCTTAAAGAAAGGCTGTCATTTTTGAAAGCAGCCTCGAGCCCTTAAAGGTGAACTACCTTCTGAGAAAAAATCATTCAAAAATAGGCAGTCTTCAGCTCTTAAAGCGTGTTTCAGCGCTAACACAAGTGACTCAACAGGCCAGGGTCTCGCACTCCAGCTTTGTACAGAGGGTCAACACTTGAAGAGAGGTCCTCTACCCACAGGGGGCCAGGAGGTCCTCCAGAAAGAAGGATGTGGGACCAGATCACCAAGGCAGTCACTGCCAGCAGTGTTGCCCCTCCACCCCCACAGGACCTGACTCCAGTGCCCAAAGAATTTTCCTGACCTCAGACCAGTGGTCAAAGTCAGAGAATGCATCTTCAAAAGCCATCTCCTACCAACTGCACCACTAGCCTCACACACTGCTCAATGCATGACAACCCCCACCACCCCGCCCCACATCACTCACCTACCAACAATCTCTACCAAACATTCCTAGCTTCACCTCACCCCCTTCGAGGAGATGGTACTGGCCATTCTTGGCAGGGGCATGGCTGAGCCCTTGGCCAGAGGCGGGGCTGAAAGAATACACGATACCGATATCCTCATACGTTATCCTCCTTCTCACATCCTACATCCCCCTCATCCCACAATCTCTTCTGATGCACAAGCTGCACATGGTGTCAGCATGCACCTCTTGCTTTCCCGCCCTCCCCTCACCACAACCCTACCCTCGTGTCTCCCTCATTTCAGACACCCAAGAAATCCAGCCTGCCCAGCCAGTGGTTGACCAAGAAGAGTGTGAAAAAGAAGAAGAAACACCATCAGTCAATTTCACACTCCCAGCCACCAGCTCCTCAAGGTCGTCCTGCAAGGCCATCTGCAGTGTCCCCCACTGGAAGTCAGCAGTATTGTCGGGAGCGGTGAGAGCGGAGACTCAGTGAGTATTTAAACTCACTTTCACAGGCTTTTTTTTACAGGCCATTGTCGGGAGCGGTGAGAGCGGAGGTTCAGTGAGTATTTAAACTCACTTTCATGGGCTTTTTTACAGAGGCTTACCAATCTCGCAGACCGGCGGCGGTGTTCCAGAGCCACGTCACGATTCAAAACGTGACACGGGCAGGAGGAAGCAGCTGATTGGGTGAGTACTTATACTACTCTATAGTTTGACAGTTAAGGTTCATAGTTTATAAAGTTTAGAAGGTCTTAATTTTGTGGTTATAGTTTCTAAGGTCTTTGTTGTATAGCGGGGAGTGCTAGGAAACAAGGGCCCTTGAGTATACCATTTAATTGTAGTATAATTGGTGGTATTGATTTAATTTAAATTAATTAAAGAGCAAGTCATAGCAGCAAAGCTCGGCCCCATGGCATGCTCCTCCTGCACTATGTGGGAAATCAGGAACACTTCCTGTGTCCCTGACGACCATGTGTGCGGGAAGTGTATCCAGCTACAGCTACTGGCAGACCACATTGCGGCGCTGGAGCTGCGAATGGAGACATACTGGAGCATTCGCAATGCTGAGGACGTTGTGGATATCACATTTAATCAGTTGGTCACACCGCAGGTAAAGGCTGCACAGGCAGGAAGGGAATGGGTGACTGCCAGGCAGAGTAGTAGGCGCAGGCAGGTAGTGCAGGGTTCCCTGTGGCCATCCCCCTCTCAAACAGATATGCTGCTTTGGATATTGTTGGGGAGGATGGCTTATCGGGGGAAGGCAGCAGCAACCGACTTCCTGGCAAAATGGGTGGTTCTGCTGCATGGGATGGAGGAAAAAGAACGGGAGAGCTATAGTGATAGGGGATTCTATTGTAAGGGGAATAGATAGGCGTTTCTGCGGCTGCAAACAAGACTCCAAGATGGTATGTTGCCTCCCTGGTGCAAGGGTCAGGGACGTCTCGGAGCGGCTGCAGGGCATTCTAGAGGGGGAGGGTGAACAGCCAGTTGTCATGGTGCATATAGGTACCAACGATATAGGTAAAAACCGGGATGAGGTCCTAAAAGCTGAATATAGGGAGTTAGGATTTAAATTAAAAAATAGGACTTCAAAGGTAGTAATCTCAGGATTGCTACCAGTGCCACGTGCTAGTCAGAGTAGAAATAGAAGGATATTTCAGATGAATATGTGGCTAGAAGAATGGTGCAAGGGGGAGGGATTCAAATTCCTGGGACATTGGAACTGGTTCTGGGGGAGGTGGGACCAGTACAAAGTGGACGGTTTCCACCTGGGCAGGACCGGGACCGATGTCCTAGGGGGAGTGTTTGCGAGTGCTGTTGGGGAGGGTTTAAACTAAAATGGCAGGGGGTTGGGAACCTGTGCAGGGAGACAGAGGAAAGGGAAACAAGGATAGAAGCAAAAGACAGGAAGGAGAAAAGCAAAAGTGGAAGTCAGAGAAATCAAGGGTTTAAATCAAACATGGTCACAGTAAATAATAATTCATATAGGTCTGAGAGCGTTAAAAAAACAAGCCTGAAGGTTTTGTGTCTTAATGCAAGGAGCATTCGGAACAAGGTGGATGAATTAGCTGCGCAAATAGATGTAAACGCATATAATATAATTGGGATTACGGAGACATGGCTCCAGGGTGACCAAGGCTGGGAATGCAACATCCAGGGGTATTCAATATTTAGGAAGGATAGGCAAAAAAGAAAGGGAGGTGGGGTAGCATTGCTGGTTAAGGAGGGGATTAACACAATTGAAAGGAAGGATATTAACTCTGATGATGCGGAATCTGTATGGGTAGAACTGAGAAATATCAAGGGGCAGAAAACGTTAGTGGGAGTGGTATATAGACCTCCAAACAGTAATACGGAGGTTGGGGATGGCATTAAAAGGGAAATTAGAGAAGCATGCAGTAAGGGCACAGCATTAGATTGGACTAACCAAATTAGTAAAAATACTGTGGAGGAAGAATTCCTAGAATGTTTACGGGATGGTTTTCTGGAACAATATGTCGAGGAACCAACCAGAGATCAGGCCATCTTAGACTGGGTATTATGTAATGAGAGAGGATTAATTAGCAATCTTGTTGTACGAGGCCCCTTGGGTCAGAGCGATCATAATATGATAGAATTCTTCATTAGGATGGAGAGTGAAGTAGTTGACTCAGAGACTAGGGTCCTGAATTTAAATAAAGGAAACTACGATGGTATGAGGTGCGAATTGGGTAGGATTGATTGGGGAATGTCACTCAAAGGGTTGACGGTGGATAGGCAATGGCAAACATTCAAAGACCACATGGATGAACTACAGAAGTTGTTCATCCCAGTTTGGGATAAGAATAAAACAAAAAGGGTGACTCAACCGTGGCTAACAAGGGAAATTAGGGATAGCATAAGATCCAAGGAGAGGGCATATAAATTGGCCAGACAAAGCGGTAACCCTGAGGATTGGGAGCAGTTTAGGATTCAACAAAGGAGGACAAAGGGATTAATTAAGAAGGGGAAAATAGAATATGAAAGTAAGCTTGCAGGGAACATAAAAACTGACTGTAAGAGCTTTTATAGATATGTGAAGAGAAAAAGATTAGTGAAATCAAGTGTAGGTCCCTTGCAGTCAGAAGCAGGGGAAGTTATAATGGGGAACAAAGACATGGAAGACCAATTAAATGCATATTTTGGTTCTGTCTTCACAAAAGAGGACACAAATAACCTCCCAGAGATGTTGGAGAACATAGGGTCTGATGAGAGGGAGGAACTGAAAGAAATCAGTATTTGTAGGGAAATGGTGTTAGGGAAATTGACGGGATTGAAGGTTGATAAATCCCCAGGGCCTGATAATCTACATCCAAGGGTACTTAAGGAAGTGGCCCTAGAAATAATAGATGCATTGCTGGTCATCTTCCAAAATTCTATAGACTCTGGAACAGTTCCCATGGATTGGAGGGTAGCTAATGTAACCCCACTATTTTAAAAAAGTGGTAGAGAAAAAACGGGGATGTAATAGCAGAGCACTTGGAAAACAGTGACAGGATCGGACAAAGTCAACATGGATTTACAAAAGGTAAATCATGCTTGACTAATCTACTGGAATTTTTTGAGGATGTAACTGGTAGAACAGATAAGGGAGAACCAGTGGATGTGGTGTATTTGGACTTTCAGAAGGCTTTCGATAAGGTCCCGCATAAGAGACTAGCTTACAAAGTTAAAGCACATGGGATTGGGGGTAAGGTACTGACTTGGATAGAAAACTGGTTGGCAGAAAGGAAGCAAAGAGTTGGAATAAACGAGTCTTTTTCCGAGTGGAAGGCAGTGACTAGTGGGGTACCGCAGGGATCGGTGCTAGGACCCCAGTTATTCACAATATATATTAATGATCTAGACAAGGGAACTAGATGTAATGGCCTAGAAATTTGGTGGTGCCCCGTTTGGGGCGCCAAGCTCACCTGGGCGCCCGAAGTCCCACCCCGGAAGGAGCCGCTTGTGCCAGCCCGATATTCAGTTTCAATGCCCGAAACAGAAGCGGGGCGCTGCTCGAAGTGCCCCGCATCCCTCTTGGGGCGCTGCAACTGAGTATCGCAGCGCAACGTGCCGCAGCGCCACATGCTGCGGCACGGCGCACTGCGGTACTGCAGGCCTTCCTCCCCTTCTTAAAGGGGAGGGGCCTGCACCAGCGCAATCGGAGATTGCGAGTGCTGGCAAAAGAGCCCGGCACCGAGGAGAAGTGCCGGTCTCTTGGGACACAGCCGGCACTGCCCGGGGCGGGGGGGGGCTCAGGAGGCCGGGGACGGCGGCGCGAGGAGGTGCTGGCGGGCGGCCAGCAAAACAAATGGCCGCCCCGCACCTCCCCTTTAATTAGCGCCACGACCGCCGCAGGTACGTTACAGCGGGGGGCACGACCAAATATCGTGATCGTGGCAGTAGCGGGGCGCTGCGCACAACCGATGACGTCATCGGTGGTGGCGCAGCACTACAAGCTAATGCCGCCATTAGCGCCCCGCTAAATTTCACGGGACGCATGGCCAGTGGCGCTAAACCCACTAAGTGCCCTCTTTGGGCACTAACTGGTGGCACAGCCCACCAAATTCCTAGGCCAATATCTCCAAGTTTGCAGACGACACAAAGCTGGGTGGGTGTGTGTGCCATGAGGAGGATGCAGAGAAACTCCAGTACGATTTGGACAGGTTGGGCGATTGGGCAGATGCATGGCAGATGCATTGTAATGTGGATAAATGCGAGGTTATCCACTTTGGTGGCAAAAACAGGAAGGCAGATTATTATCTGAATGGTGATAGATTGGGAAAAGGGGAAGTGCAACGAAACCTGGGTGTCCTTGTGCACCAGTCACTGAAGGTAAGCATGCAGGTGCAGCAGCCGGTTAAGAAGGCAAATGGTATGCTGGCCTTCATAGCGAGAGGGTTCGAGTACAGGAGCAAGGATGTCCTGCTGCAGTTGTACAGGGCCTTGGTGAGACCACACCTTGAGTACTGTGTGCAGTTTTGGTCACCTTATCTGAGGAAGGATGTTCTTGCCATGGAAGGAGTTCAGCGAAGATTCACAAGGCTGATCCCTGGGATGGCAGGAATGACGTATGAGGAGAGATTGGGATTATACTCGCTGGAGTTTAGAAGAATGAGAGGGGATCTCATCGAAACTTATAAAATTCTGACAGGTCTGGACAAACTAGATGCAGGTAGAATGTTCCTGATGTTCGGAGAGTCCAGAACCAGGGGTCATAGTTTAAGGATAAGGGGTAAGCCAATTAGGACAGAGATGAGGAAGAATTTCTTCACCCAGAGAGTGGTGAACCTGTGGAATTCTCTACCACAGAAGGCGGTTGAGGCCAAGTCTTTAAAGATATTCAAGAAGGAGTTAGATATATTTCTTAGAGCTAAAGGTATCAAGGGATATGGGGAGAAGGCAGGTACGGGGTACTGAGTTTGGATGATCAGCCATGATCGCATCGAATGGCGGAGCAGGCTCGAGGGGCTGAATGACCTACTCCTGCTCCTATCTTCTATGTTTCTATGTTTCTATATGCTATGCTGGCAGCAGCCACGATGCATTCATCCTGCGCCAGACTACTGTGGCAGAACTTTTCCAGGCACCGCATCACCCAGGTGGTTGGCTTCTCAGGGACAAGGGATATCCACTTCGCACCTGGCTGATGACACCGCTCCGACGCCCAACACCCCTGCTGCGGTACAACGAGAGCCATCAAGCTACCAGGAACATCGTTGAGCACACAATCGGCGTGCTCAAGCAACGGTTCCGCTGTCTGGACCATTCTGGAGGAGTCCTGCAGTACTTACCTGAGCAAGTCTCCCACTTCGTTGTTGTGTGCTGCATGCTGCATAACCTGGCAATCCTCAGGACCCAGCCAATGCCACCAGGTCTTGGAGCACCACCAGAGGAGGAGTAGGAAGAGGAGGAGGAAGATGAGGAGGATGATCATCAGCAGCACCAAGGCGGGAGGGAGGCTCACAATGTAGAAATGGAAGGGCCGTCCGTCAACGGCTGATAGCAAGCCGCTTCTAGGCCCCTGCTGAGGAAATGGCTTCTGCCATTGAGAACAACATGAATGAAACCAACCCGCAACCCCTAAGCCGGCTAAGGCAACAATGATTGCAAAAACCAAACATGTACATTTTGAATACAAAAACGTATTTATTTTACAAACTCTGTGTGTGTCATTTCCGCATGACAAACTAATAGAAAGAAACACAAAAAAACAGTCATTAACATAACTGGTTCTCACAACCTGGAGATAATGTCCAAAACACTGAACAAAATTTGACCACGAACTTCTTTCTGCCTTTAATAAAAAAATGAACAACATTTTGTCACACCTCCTACTTTTTGCCCTTTGAGGGTGATCTCCTTCCCTTGTGCACTTCCCCCCTTCCCACCCTACTGCTCCTCCGTAATGGGACCCCAGTGGCTGCAGCAAGGCTGGTGGAAGGCTGCTGATTGTCACAACCTGAGACTGCAGATGCCCTTGAAGGACGGCCTCGACCAGCTCTAGGCCTGGAGGGCCCGGCTGCAGACTGCACCAACTCTGCATGGGCGGCAGCAGTCTGTCCTACAGGCGGTGGCAAGTGCAGTGGAGAAGTGACAGTGGTGGCAGCAGGAATGCTGTCATCTTGAGAGAGGACAGCAACTCCCCGCTCGACCGACACACTGGCACTCCCACGGGGCAGCACTTCAGCATCCGGAGCAATCTGCTGGAGCACAGATTGCTGGCCTGCTGCGGCGCGGTGAGAGCCCCGGGGAAATGTGCCCGAACCAACAAGGATGGCAGCAGTCAGTGCTCGCGTGGCCTCAATCTGAGTCTGCATGAGAGCAGTCGGAGATGGGGTCATGGCAGCCAGTGACTGAATTGCAGCACTAAGCATTTGCGTGGCATCTGCCTGTGCTACAACGAAGTGCTCCACACTCCTTGCCAATGATTCAATGGATTCGGGCACCCTTCCCACTGCACCCATGAGCTCATTGTACATTTCCACCGCCTGTGTGTTCATTTCAGCGAGGATCCGCTCCTCCTCTGCGTCCAGTGCAGCAGGACTTGCTGGCATACTCTCCCCCTGGGGAGAAGGCCCCCGAGCTTCCCTACCCCCATCGTGTTGCTGCAGACCGCTGGGTCCTGGAGCTTCACCCTCATCAGACCCTTCCCCCCTGCTCCCCTCCAGGGAAGGCGTGTTCCCAATTTGGGCATGGGCTTCCTTGGGAGAGGGTGGCGCTGATGCTCCGGCTTCCTCTTCCTCCTCGCCTGCAGCTTCACTCCCACTGGCAGCTTGAGGGTCCATCTCTTCACCTGGTGAATCACCATCTGAAAGCAGGGAGGTACAAGAGTGGCTTGAGCGTGAGGACAGGGTGGCAGTAAGGGAGGAATGAGTGCAGCGATTTAGTAAGTTGGATTGAAAGTGTCAAAGGCTGGTGTTGTGAGGGACAAGTGGAAGGAGAGAGGACAAAAAGGTGATGACCTTACCATTGCTATCCAGAATGGGGTCCGCCTCTCCAGTGGCGACGGGACTGATCACCCGGCTAGCCACAATCCGGTGGATGCGCGCCTGAAGATCGCTGAGGGGTTGCAGCTGAGGCCGCCCTCCACCCGTCCGTTGCTGCTGTCTCCTATTATGAGATAGCTTGGCCTGCAAGAAAAAGGATGGCGTCTGAGTAAATATACAGCCATGGTCTTGCCTGATGTGCCTCCCATAGTTTAATAGCCCTTACTGTATGCGAAGTGTGGAATGTGCATGTGTGTTTGATGAAAAGGCCATAGGTGTTGGGTGAGTGTTGGGCATTGGGGCTTTTAAGACCCTCTGGCCATAGAGTGAGGTTGAGATGGAGGGATGGAGAGTTATTGAAAAAAAGCCACTCACCCTGATGACCCGAGTGAGGTCATTGAACTTTTTTCTGCATTAGATATGGGTCCTCGGCACCATGCTGCTTGAGGAGACTCTGAGCCACCTCCCTCCACACTCTTCTGTACTTGCATGGCAAAGGCCTCCTGCCACTCTCTGGGTACAGTATAGATCTTCTGCGCTCCACCGCGCCAACCAGAGCCTCCAACGCCCACTTGCTAAAGCGCTGTGCTCGCTCCCTGGCCCTCTCCATAGTCCTTGCCTGCAAGATTTAACCACAGGTCTGTCCAGGCCGAGATTCAAGGCTCCAATGAGCAGGGTGTGGCTGGAGAGCAAGATCGACCCTCCCCTTTAAGAATTGGCCGGTGCCAGTGTGTCAGTGTTTAATCATTAACTGACAGCACCTGCACTGCGCCCGCGATCTGAGGTAGCTCCTCGCTTCTTGGCCTTTGCGCCTTAAGAGAGGTGTGTAGCACCCGATTTAGCACTCAATTCACCTCCAGGGGTGATAAAAGCCAAGTTTGCCGTTGGAGGCGATAATTAGCACCAGGCGCTAAATTTTGCGCACGGCCGATAACGGCGCCCCAAACAGGGCGATAATGAATTTTTACCCCTATATTCCCCGACATCTCTGGGAGTTTATTTGTGTCCTCCTTTGTGAAGACAGAACCAAAGTATGTATTTAATTGGTCTGCCATGTTTTTGTTCCCCATTATAAATTCCCCTGATTCTGACTGCAAGGGACCTATGCTTGACTTTACCAATCTTTTTCTCTTCACATATCTATAGAAGCTTTTACAGTCAGTTTTTATGTTCCCTGAAAGCTTACTCTCATACTCTATTTTCCCCCTCTTAATTAATCCCTTTGTCCTCCTTTGCTGAATCCTAAACTGCTCCCAATCCTTAGGTTTGCTGTTTTTTCTGGCCAATTTATATGTTCTCTCCTTGGATCTTATGCTATCCCTAATTTCCCTTGTTAGCCAATGTTGAGTCACCTTTTTTGTTTTATTTTTATGCCAAACAGTGATGAACAAATTCTGTAGTTCATCCATGCAATCTTTAAATGTTTGGCATTGCCTATTCACCGTCAACCCTTTAAGTAATATTCCCCGATCCATCCTAGCCAACTTGCGCCTCAAACCATTGCAGTTTCCTTTATTTAAATTCAGTACCCAAGTCTCTGCATCAACTACTTCACTCTCCATTTTAATTAAGAATTCTATCATATTATGATTGCTCCTTCCCCAAGGGGCCTCGCACAACAAGATTGCTAATTAATCCTTTCTCATTACATAATACCCAGTCTAAGATTGCCTGATCTCTAGTTGGTTCCTCGACATATTGGTCCAGGAAACCATCCTGTATACACTCTAGGAATTCCTCTTCCACAGTATTGTTACTAATTTGGTTAGCCCAATCTATATGTAGATTAAAGTCACCCATGATAACTGCCATGCCCTTATTGCACGCATCTCTAATTTCCCATTTAATGCCATCCCCAACCTCAGCATTACTGTTTGGGGGCCTGTATACAACTCCCACTAACGTTTTCTGCCCCTTGGTCTTTCTCAGCTCTACCCATACAGATTCCACCTCATCAGAGCTAATATCCTTCCTTAGTATTGTGTTAATCTCCTCTTTAACCAGCAATGCTACCCCACTGCCTTTTCCTTTTTGCCTGTCCTTCCTGAATATTGAATACCCCTGGATGTTGCATTCCCAGCCTTGGTCACCCTGGAGCCATGTCTCCGTAATCCCAATTATATTATATCCGTTTACATCTATTTGCGCAGCTAATTCATCCACTTTATTACGAATGCTCCTCGAGTCTTCTCTGTGTCGCCGCCTTGTACTAAGTCCGGTATCTAGAACCCAGGGGCGTGGGAGCGATTCGAACCGCTCATAAACAGTCAGAGGCACAACTGACTGGGCGTACGCGCCACCCCACACCACCCCCTACAGAAGGATGTTCCCGATGGCGGGGGAGTCCAGAACCAGGGGTCACAGTCTAAGGATAAGGGGTAAGCCATTTAGGACTGAGATGAGGAGGAATTTCTTCACCCAGTGAGTGGTGAACCT